>NC_072024.1:17741681-18041681 GCF_027791375.1 Indicator indicator | reverse complement strand
GTACTAGGGTTCCTCCTTGATATGAATCATACTTGTGGAAATCCCAACTTCCTCACTTACTCATAAACCAAGGGCCCAAGAGTGCTGAGTAAGTATGTAGCTCAGAACTGCAGGGACAGGTAATCTGCCATTACAAATACTTATTATTAATAAAAAATTAGTAATAAGTTTCAATGCCCTCCGTCAAAGCCCTGTTGCATATCTAAAACAAAACCAGCAAACTCCATTTCCCAGGGGCATCTCAAGCAGTTTGTAGACTCTTTAGTAACCTCTGAGATAGGTATTTATAAGAGTATAAGTAAGAATAATAGACACTTTTTTTCGCCTTCAAAAGCTGATCCAAGGGCCCTGCAACAAGTTTGTTCCAAACAGCCCAAAAACCACAAGTGATTTTATAGCAATGGGAAAAAAAATCTTCCTACCAAGTCAAGAGCTACTGAAGCTATTTAGATCTCAGTATGTTCCATATTATAAGGATTGTTTAAAACTCTACAGTAGCCAGCAAAATATAGCATTAATTACCATAATTATATTTTCAGTATGGTGTCATATCAAATGGACATACTAGGTCTGCTTCATTTTATTTCATAAATTTTAAATGAAACACATGAAAAGCACTTTGCAATAATGCTGTTGGGAACAAACTATGGGTCCAAACATTTCTTAAGGAAGATCATGAATGATGTCGTGAAGCTTAGAGCACCCGATAGGAGCTGTAAAAGGATTTGGTGGGAAGCTGGATGTTGGAGCCAATCAAAGGACAATCTCTTGAAAAGCTGAAGGGCTGTTGAAAGTGTTAGTTTCGGATGCAGAAGCTATAGGCCAGGCTTAATTGACAAGTTCTTAATTTATATCCTACACGGTGCTAAGGAAAATCAATTTATCCTACAAAACTGCTACCCTGAAAAAACTCAAGCTTCCCTTACCAGTACCTTCATAATAAATAATACTAAGGAATAGCAGCTAAATATAAGGAATGATGGAGCATGGAAATACCCAGCAAAGTGGAAAAGGAAAATTTAGAATATAAAGTTATTCCATGATATTATCTTCCTGGAGTATGAACCAGCATTAGCAAAGTACACTTTAGCAAGAGCTTCTCATGCTGTCTACGCAACTGCCAGACTAGAAGGTATCCAAAGACAGCTGTAGTTCAGAACAGACAAATAGCAAGAGCAGGCTTAAAAATTCTCCTGGCTCACCTTAGTTTCAGTTGGCATCTCTCAAATAGGAGACAAGAGTAACATTTTTTCAGGTTTCAACATTTGTTGGACTCACAACACACAACTGATTATCTCAAACCAAAAAGAAGATGGGGGAAAGATTAGATTATGTAGCATCAATCAGTGACTTCTGCTGCTACAAGGAGGGGGTTAGTATCCTTAAAATTAGACAAGGTCACAAGCTGAACTGTAGTGTTTGAGTTTGACTCTGGATGCACCATGACCTTCAGAAACCCTTTAACTTCTATGTTCCTTAGTTTTCTCTGACAAAACAAGATATATACACTTGCCAAAGTGATTTAATTATGAAGACTGGTGACACAAACTGTAATATTAAAACCAGAATTTGTTAATACCACCTCTTAGCTCAGCTTGGAACAAGAGATGAATTTATGGTTCATGTTTACAGATGAAAACAAAATTACTTGATCTGAACTAACCTCACAAATAACAGTTACATGAAAGAGCCTGTATTTTAAAATCCTAATTGCCAACCACAGTCTTATCTGCAGAACAACTATCACAAGTTGTAATGGAAGAATCATAGCTAGAGAACAGGAGCCACTGAAGGCTTAGTGCCATTAACCAGCTGTCAAAATACAGTTCAGCTCTATGGGAACACACCAAACATTCCCAGGCACTCTGCCTGTAAGTTTACAAACACTCCACTTTGAAGCATCTAACAGGAGTGAGATGCTCAAACATTACATTGAGGGCCAACGGTACATGCAATGCAGAATATGACTTAAGATCATCTGACAGAGATAATCAGAGCTCCTTACGAGCTGAAGGTTGTCTCCTCATTGGTGTCTAGTAGATGACACAAACGTTTTGGACCACATGGTATGCAGAGAGAAGTCAGTACCAGTCAACCTACAGAGCAAAGAGGAGGGATGTAGATGCATAACAGATGACTCAAATATACTCAAATGCCAAAAGTGTTAAGACAGTTCTGAAAAATGCAAGACTATCTAGCAGGGGAAAAAAAAACCCACAAAAAAAACCCCAAACTTCATGAACTTTAAAACTTGAAAATCATTTATTTTGTGGCTTGCTTTCACCTATATCTTAATCATCCAAGGGACAGACCTTGATGGCCTGAATTTTAGGATACAGGCAGCATGTGTAAGATTCTTCCATCTCCAGCAAACTAGCAGAAAGTAGATACAGAGTTCTGGATTATCAGAGACCTCAGTCTGCTTATCTTTTTCAAGTGACGAGGCCTAAGTATATTTGGAAAAAAATATTTTTCTTTCATCACACCTCTGTTAGTTCCTATCACTTCTGGAGTGCCTTGATCATTCCTTTTGGCATAGTTTACAGACATAAATATTCTTGCTCAAACAAGCTATGGGAACACACAGTTTATTAAAAAAATATAGTAAAGGACAAGGAGCAACAACAGCATGAGGGGACTGATATGGTATTGAAAATGCTTACTTGCAAGACTAGATTTTTAAGTAGTTTGCAGGGATTTGAGGGGAGTGAAAAAAAGAAAAGAAAATGTGCTACAAACTGGGACACAAGCACTCCGCAGTTTAAGGGAATAAATAGCTCAGGTGCTTTTGGACTGTAAGATATTGTCAATGTAATTTCTCATGTGCCTCTGAGGCAGTATCCCTGTCAGGATTCATTCCAGGGACCACGGCTAGCCACTTCAGTTGAGCTTCTAAATAAGTACATGTCTTCTGAGGAGAAGGCATATGCCAAAACACATCCCAGGAAGTGATGTGATGGATGAAACAACCCTGAAGAGAATCCCAGCTCCTTAGCAGGTTCAGCAAAACCAAACTCTGTTGCCTGTGAGCTTAGGGAGTAGAGTGATAGGCCATTCCTGCTGCCCTAAAGAAAGAGAAGGAAAGGCTTGGTCCTGGGCTGCAGACCCTGCAAAAGTTGGACTGTTATGCCAGCAGTACAACTTTCCAGGTACCAGTCAGACTAACTGTACACACTGTCTGACACATGCACAGCAGGCACCAAACCATGCCTGTAAACAATACCCCCAACAGTCTGCTGCTCCAAGCAGCTACCAACTTTACCAAGGCCAATGTCTTGCAGCCTTTGAGCCTCAGTAAACCCCAATCCCAGAGTTGCAGAGACAGAGGAGGTCTTAATGCTACACCAATCAAAACACGTTTCTGGGGGGAAAAGTGGTTAGAATAAAACTCAGTAACATGTTGGACTTTGTGGAGGATGTCAGAAATATCAAGAAAAGACCTACACTTAATACATTTGTAGTCTGCTGCTTATGCAAGAACTCTACATGGACAAGCAAACTTCAGCTCCATTTCAAGACATTAATCAGGGCCTATAGTTATTTCTTTTTTTTTATTTTTATTTTGTTCTTTATCTTTTTGGGGCAGCTGGGGGATTTTTGTTTCAGAAAGAGGAAAAAAAACCCCAAAACACCCAAACCCCAACAAACCAGAAATTTAGAGGGTTTATTTAAGCTTCTACCTAGTGTTGGACATTATTTGAGCTGTAGAATTTCATTAAATGATCATTGGCTTATTTTCAAGCAGCAGTTCCTCTTTTGCCAGGAAGCTGAAGGATTGTGCCTTCTGAGAAAACACTGAGCAACTTTTCTGGAAGCTAACTGACGCTTGATTCCACATCCATTATTTGAGTATCACACAAATATTTCAGTGTGGCATCAAAAAGATCTTTCTGAATATGTGCAGTTTAACCTATACAAGCACATACTTCTTTCAGGCTGCTCCTCTTCCTTTGAAAATACATTTTTGAATGATGAGACAGTGAAAAAGATATTATAATGCAGAAATAGTTAATAGGTGGTTCCCATGATCTGTGTACTTATGAATACAATCACAAATTAACTTATGACCTCTGTTACCCAAATGATTCATTCAAAACAGCAATAATAGTCTCTGACACACATTACAGGCACGACTGCCAGCAAACTCCATTAAAGTTTCTTAACAGCTCTGATTAGTAGACATGTATTCGGTTACTTACAACTATGTCTCATTTTAATCACCACAGAAGATTCACAGACATTGCAGATTTCCTGCCTCAAAAAAGGGACCAAGTAGTTTTTTAAGTTTCACCCTAAAAATGCCAGGCCTTGGAGACACAGGTATAGTTTAAAACAAAATATGATAACAGCATCTTAAAAGATGAGAATCTTCTAGTTTCCCTGTAACAATCCCCCTCCTTTTCATGAGGATAATTTCATTTCTCAATGACACTGTGAAAATTCTCTGAAAAAAATTGAGTTACTGCAATCAGAAACATAACACAAAGAAGAAAATCACTGACACTATCTTCAGAGTAGTTTCAGCAAACAAACAGAACACAATTCCCACAGAATTGAAGGAGAAGAAGAAATAATAATTTAAAAAAAACCCAAACAATGAAACTTTCCTTCAGCCTTTACACATTTAAGGAAGACACACATAACTACAGACTGGCCCTGCTGTAGTTTGCATATTAATCTTCATTCGGGTATTTTCCAATATTTCATAAGATCATTTTTCTGGTGGGTAATGGGACACAAACACAGTGTTTGGAACTGGCATGACTTCATCCTAGTGTGCCCTTCCAGAAAATCATGAAATAAAAAGACCAAAGGGCAGAAGGACATAATTTCTACCTCACTGTAACCCTTGTCCCAGTGACCTTGTTAGGCAATTCTCTTCTTTAAGTGGAAACCTGGAAGCTTCCCACTTCAAATAGCTGCATAATAGATGAAACTGTCTGCCAGAGTAGTTACCTGTCATACCTGTCTTTCATACTTGGCAAGGATTTCATTCTGTCTTCTAAAACTCTCAGATATGGGCTGCATCTAACTATGCTTAGGCAAGACAGAAAGTCACATCAGAAGAGTACCTGGGACCTTTCCTTGACTACAAAGGTGGCAGATGAGTAATGTGCTAACCCAACAAGTCACTGGGTTTGCCTTTCTCAGGAAACCCAGCACAACAATCTACACTTCCTACCTGCCTCTATTACAGCCTAACCACAAACACCTAACTCTACTGAGTTAAACTCTAACTCCATTTAACTCAAATAATAAAGAACAAATGACATATTTTGAGGCCTCACTGTTTACCTCTTTTATTGAGTTTTCTCCAGTAGTATCTTCCCAGACATGAAAGTTCTCTTTTAGATAGCCTACAATTTTTTATGACCCAGGCTATGGCAAATCTAAGTCACAGTGATCAAGTCTTCAGGAAGTAGACACAGCACATGCACCTGCCAGGAAATAACAGCTGACAACTGAGCAAAACCACAAATAATCCATCTAAATGAGCATTGTAGCTTCAAACCTTTTTCTGCTTTTTCAGATAAATTGAGCATAGCCACAGAAGACAAGCTTTCCACAGCAATCAAACTGAACTGTGTGATGCTCGTTCTCTTGAGCACTCACATCAAGGTCAAGAACAATTATTTCAACTGATATATGTGGCTCTTGACAAGGAGGCACAAACTTCTTACAACTGCTGTAACTTTATAGCACCTAAACATCCTGAACACAGACAATAACTAGAATATGAATGACACAGACAAGAGAAGATTCCTTCTATTTCATAAAAAGCAGCACCAGGAGTCTTCTCCTTGTTCACAAAGAGCCAGTTTGCTGGCAGAAAGCAAATTATTAATGCTGTGCCTATATATAGAAGAATTTTACAACACGAGGTAAAAACAGATGTATGGTTGCACTAATCTAACAGAGACCTTTTCAAATTGATTCTATAAAACATCAGTCCCCTAGAATAATCAGGACTTTAAATGTTTCCACAGGCACTGGGGAAAAATACTAAAACAAAACAAGAAAGTGTAGATCAAAGCATACAGTAAAGCGTCAGCCATCAAACTCTGGAGCCGTAACAAAGGCTTTATAATCTAAAAAAGATTAAATGGCTGCCATTTTAGAGTGTTTCTGTGAGTGAGAGATAAATGAGAACATGGTGAGGGTCCAAAACACACCAGCTGAACAAAACCCAATCTGTACATTTTCCAAGACAACACTCTGCTCTATGGGCTTTATTAGAAAAAGCATGGTGAGTCTAGCCAATTTTTCCCTGAACAGGAAAATCTCAGCCCTGTCTATCAATGGTGAGAAGAGCCAAAGAGTGTAACAAAGACCCTTTCAAACAGGAAAAATCTAACTACAAAGTACAAAACAGCTACTGTGGAAGAACCAAAACTCTATACCTGAATATATTTCCAAAGGTGGAGTTTTATAGGAATACATGACTGTATTTGTATACCCTTACACTTCACACTGTCATCTCAGCTCTTTTCAAGTATTTCACTAAATAAAGAGTGACAGACTCAAAGCAGAGAACTGTACACACTTTCCGAATTGTTTGATCAGACCACAGTAGCTCTAAATGTTACAGCAAGTACCCACAGCTCTATTGAAGGGGAAAACCTCCAGCTATGAGCAACTTTTGGTTGCCTCACTGTGCTACCTCCTATATTCCCAGCCACTGAACAAACACCCCTTGGGAAGGTTAACACAAAACTTCAGCAATTAAAAGCAAACTCTTTTAAGTTGCTCTTTTGAAGAGATCCAGACAAACAAACTAATTATTGGGACAGATACTGGAACTGTGCAAACTGTGGAGGACTTGACAATAGCACAATGGATTTTGTTCAGAAGAGAAAAAAAAAAAAAAGTGGGAAAACCCCAAACACTCCCATTCCTTTTGGATGACTGAGACACTTAATTTGGGGCAAAAATACATTTTACCACATCATATTTTTTCCCCTGGAGCTTTACCACCTATTTCTAAGTAAACCACATACTAAAGTTGCACTCATTTTCATGGACCACCCATTTGTTTTTTCTCCCAAACTGGGATACCTGTAAAACCTTAAGTTCCATATAACAAGAATACAGAAAGATGACTTAATGACTGATCTCAGAAATTCATTAAATTGCACTGTATTGCTTCTTGCTAATATTACCACTAAAACTGTTTTTTATTCTATTAAAGGACTCTTTGTGGAAATGTTAAGTTTCCTAGGAGCACAAGTGAATTGCCATCAGATTCTAGAAAGAATAAAGTAAGAGAGAATCAAATTAACCCAGTGAAGTTTCTTAGAAGCAGGTTTTGGCTGTTTGCTACCTATGTGTCCTTTATGTACAGCAGAAACTGAAAGTCAAGGAAGAGAGTGAGCTGGGCAACAGCAAAACAAAGCTTTTTGGAATCTAAAAGATTTCACTGCAGACCTTCTTTGTATAAAATGTCTTTTAAAGATAAGGGTATTGACTTGTTGCTGGCTTTTCAGCAAAACACAGAAATAAAAAGTGTGGGATAAGGAAGTGGAACACAGGAATATAACGTGAAAAAGTGAGTTTGAAACAATTCTGTGAAACACTTTTTAAAACTGATAGAATAGGTGGTGTGAAAATATGTTTTGAAGAACAGCATTCAAATCTCAATTCTATGTCTCTTTTTTAAAGCAGCATCAAAATTACATTTTGCTGGTTTAAGTCTGAAAATGACAGAAGGTTGGCGATTTTTGATTGGTTGGGTTTTTGCCCTTTTTTTTTGGTTGGTTGGTTTGTTGGATTTTAAGGGGAAGGAGGTGAAGGAATACACCCCTGAACAGTGTTAATAGCACCAGTTAAAACCCAAGGAAAAAATATTGCCTTCATTAACACTGAAATCAAATGGGCTATCTGGCTAAAGTAAAGGAAATTTCATTCTTGAACTTCTAGGTCAGTGATGGTGCCAGCTAAATGATGACTGTATCAAGATTTCTGTAAGCATATCTGCAGCAACAGAGAAACTGGTTAACTGCCTTCAATCTGTTTCTACTCAGATATTGTTCAAGGTCTGGTCAGGCCAAATAAGTCACTACCTAAGTCCTTCCTGATATGATGGGCTGTATAGTATTTGAGTACGTGTAGGCAAACCAAAGTCTAACAGCAACAGATAAACTTGGTCATCTTCGCAACAGGAAAAAGATCTGTCAGAGTGAAGTACAGGGGTTTCTGGCTTTTCCTTGGGCTATGAACTAGAATTAGCATTTTGCTTTCCCTGCTGGGTTGCTTGTAGCACTGGATGTAACTAGCAAGATAAAGCTAATTTGAGATCCTTTCTCGGGCGTCTCTACATCTCTCACCAGTGCAGCTGCAAGCCCCTTATGTTGCTGTGAGATCCCTTAAGTAACTTGCCAGCCACTTTAGTGCTACTGCTTTGGCCCTTTCTCCTGACTCAAAGAATGCAATGTTTTGATTTGCACAGTTGGAACACACAGCCAAACATCTTAAAATGAGTCAAAGCTTACATTATTTTTTAATTTGTATTTAGTAGCACCTGAACACACGGAACCTGCCCAGAGCATTACTGTTGTGCCTCAAAACGCCGGTTCAAAATGCCCACAAGTTCCACACATAAAAAGGTGAGATGGCCAACCACTCTCTCTGTGATGAACTTTCTCCTCACCTCCAGCCTATACCTCCCCTGGCGCAGCTTGAGACTGTGTCCTCTTGTTCTGCTGCTGGTTGCCTGGGAGAAGAGACCAAACCCCTCCTGGCTACAACCTCCCTTCAGGTAGTTGTAGACAGCAATGAGGTCTCCCCTGAGCCTCCTCTTCTCCAGGCTAAACAGTCCCAGCTCCCTCAGCCTCTCCTCATAGGGCTTGTGCTCAAGGCCTCTCCCCAGCCTCGTTGCCCTTCTCTGGACATGCTCCAGCAATTCAACATCTTTCCTAAACTGAGGGGCCCAGAACTGGACACAGTACTCAAGGTGTGGCCTAACCAGTGCTGTGTACAGGGGTACAATGACCTCCCTGCTCCTGCTGGCCACACTATGCCTGATGCAGGCCAGGATGCCATTGGCTCTCTTGGCCACCTGGGCACACTGCTGGCTCATGTTCAGGCGGCTGTCAACCAGTACCCCCAGGTCCCTTTCCACCTGGCTGCTCTCCAGCCACTCTGACCCCAGCCTGTAGCTCTGCATGGGGTTGTTGTGGCCAAAGTGCAGCACCTGACACTTGGATTTGTTGAGTGCCATCCTGTTGATGTCATTTGGCACTATACATTTACAAAGGGGAAAAAACAGCAATTTTAATTGTATTGTTTGAGTTTGTAGGGAGATGGAACTACTGGAGACATGGTGCAAAGGTTCTTTAAGCCAACACCTTCCACCTCCAGGTGTTCAAGCTGAACACAAATTACAAGAGTGATAATTCTATAAAGCATGGGAATATTGAGAAAAGTTTGCAAAAAGATAAAAATAATGCAACATCTGATATGCATTGCATATAAAGATTCAGAAGTTTAGAGGACAAGTCTCCATCTCCCAGTCTTTGATCTACAACTTGTGACTCCAATTTGTGGCTGCACCAAACTCACAACGGGAGCAGCCCACAGCTTCCACTGTCCCTGTTACCGCATTTCTTCTCTATCAGGAAAAGGTTCTGCTCACAGATAATGAGAATATGCCTTTCTTGCTATTTCTCAGATCAAGCATTCAGAAGACTCAAAAAGAGAAATTCTTTTTAGTTGACTGAAGACTTGCAGGCTCAGCCAACCATAATCTCAGGTAAATATGAGGATGATATGATGCTGCTATTTTAGTTTTCTGCAATTGCTTCCAGAGAAGCAGCAGTCAGTGTCAGAACATGGCTCCAAGTGACACTGAGCAACAACGTAGCTGGAATTTGTGGAAAGATGAATCTACAAAGCTTTTCCAGCTTCTTTTCACAGATGAAAAAACCCTCTCTGTTACTCAATTTGTCCCTGTTTTACTAACATACCTGCAGGGGCACAAAAGATGAGAATTCTTCATGTAAAACCTAACTTCAAGAAAAGAAAATCTCTCAGACAACTTGCATAATAAAACCCTAGAAAATTCAGAGGAAAACTCAAAGTCTCAAAATTATTTGCTTTTTCCTGAGGTGCTGGCAGAAACAATTCCTTCATATTGGTTTCTAGTCTTGATGCAATATTGTATACTGTCCATTACATGGAAATCTCTCCAGCTTCCAACAGAAAAGGGCTCAGGCAGTGTGAGGTTAGAAGTGGGGGTTTCTTTGCAGCACACAGGGTTGAGCTCAGCATGATCCCTTCTAAGATGCTGGATGAGAGCTAAGAGCAGAAACAGTCAGACAGCTCTCTGCTTGCTCTGCATAAGATGGGGCTGGCAGCAGAGCACACAAGATGACAGCCCACATGGGGTACCCCCCAACCAGACATTTGCACTCTGGCTATCACAATAGGAAAAACAAGCAAACTGAAGAAAAGTTGATGCATTACAGATCATTTTCTGGGCAAGCAACAAGCCAAGGAACTTACCCAAACTACAACATATTAGGGGCCAAGCAGAAGCAGAACAGTTCTGCTATCCAGTACAAAATCACCCTTGCTGTCATATCTCTTCAGAGTCCCAAATCCAACTCCCATTATTTCCCCGCTGCTTTCCTAAATGGCTTCATGCATGTAGATAGAGCTATGCTATGTCATTTATACATGGGCTTTAGAACAGTTACAAATACAGGAGAGGATGTACTGCAAAGTGTTTTGTAGCTTTGCAAACCTCCTAACAAACTACTTTGGGGATTTAATGGTTAATCAATTCCACAGGGGTATTAAGCAGACTTTGGAAAATAGGACAGTGACATTAAGCATGCTCTTCTTCATTTATGTGCTGCAACTTCATCCACTAGAATGCCAAATAAGAGCTAAAGGATCACAGGAATAGCATCACAAGCATAAAATAGGCGTGTTTTAAAGTTGCCTTTAACTCTTACTAGGCAGCAGGGTGCTCTTAGTAACTAAAGCACAACTAAATGCAGCACAATAAAGATATATTCTCCCATCTTGGTTTGCCTGGGACACCTTGCCTAAAGCAAATGTTTTCAATTACGAGTCTGGCATCCTTCCTTTCTGTGCTCTTAAGAAGATAAAAGGCTAGATACAGCTGTCTTTCCTTTGAAGTATCTGAGTGCTCATTCTAGCCCCTCACCAGTGTCTGAGAAGCGTTAAGTGTGCAGCCTAGCTTGGAGAGCTGCTAATTCAAAACAGACCTGTGTAACACTCATGGTTTGTTTAAAGCAAACAAATATAACATCCCTCTGTTGAGGCTCACTCAGCTTTTTTAGTATTAGCATCAGTTTATTCACTGGAAAGCAGTGTGAAGTAGCAGCAAGAAAATCAGATTTATGAACAAGAAACAAAAGAATACCAAAAACCATAACACAAGTAGGTATTGTTTTTTAATCTAGACAAGAAATGATAGAATCCTTCCACAGCCCTCCAAATAAGTAAAAACCCCCTCAAATATTCAAGCATACTATCATTATGTGTGTTTATATCAAATGACTTAAAAGGATTTAAAGCCTTTTTCCTCACTGTCTATAGAAGTGCACAGCAATTTTTCCAGCAAATGACAACCCAGTAATTGACAGTTAAATTTAAGGAACCCAAAATATTTTTTTTTCTACTGACTGACTTCCATTACAGGAATCAGGGATGTTATTATAAACTCTTGTAACAAAACAGAACAAAACAAAAAAAGGTAATTCTCTGTTTGACTGTATGCCTTTGGCAAAACTGAATACATAGTATGTCACAGCTTTCAGAATATTTTTAGCTTTAAAAAAGTACTTCCATTTTAGGTCATTACAGCCAAAGAGTATTGCTGATAAGCAAAATCAGTTTTCTTTCAACTAGATGAAGCTCAACTCCTTGCTGCTCTGACAATTAATTTATGATCATTTATTTCATGGGGCCAGAATGAGTAGAAAGGTTTCTTCTAAGATATTTTTCCACTTAGAGTTCTAAATCATTTTACAAGTCATCTATCAGTCAAGTTGAACTTTGCTCCAGCAGCAGCAGAAGAACTTGTATCTACGCAAGTGGCAGATCAGTTTAGAAGTGTTTAGAATTACTCAGTTTTCATAAGCTTTTGTATTTAACTGCATCAATGTAACAAAGTGGAACACCACATACACTTAGACAAGGCTTAGCTGTGATAAGCTGACTTAGTTTGGATAAAGTAAAACTGGTGGAAGGCATTTATAATAATGTTATCCAATCTAACTAAATACATTTTGGCCTAGCTACATTAAATACCTATATAAGACCTCATTTTCTTCAGTGAGAAGATGGAGGGAGATTAATTGGTAACTTAGCTATAATCATGTATTATAGAAGATGGTCTGCTAGCTCATCCCTGGGAAAAGAAAAAAATCATTGAAACAAAAGTCTTCTCCATCTTTTTATGCAATATTAAGTATTTATCATAGAATCAGTCAGGGTTGGAAGGGACCACAAGCATCATCCAGTTCCAACCCCCCTGCCATGGGCAGGGACACCTCACACTACAGCAGGCTGGCCAGAGCCTCATCCAGCCTGGCCTTAAACACCTCCAGGGACAGGGCCTCAAGTACCCCCCTGGACAACCCATTCCAGGCTCTCACCACCCTCATGGTGAAGAACTTCTTCCTCACGTCCAGTCTGAATCTCCCCACTTCCAGCTTTATTCCATTTCCCCTAGTCCTGTCACTACCTGATATCCTGAACACCAGGAAATGCTGAAAAGGCCTTAACACCACTGTTTTAATAGCTTGGAAAGAAAACAAAGTAAAATAATAAAAATTAAAAAATTAAAATAGTGCAATATAATTCTTAAAACACATCAAACTCTGCTCCATGATCCAATTCTCAACCTGACTTTTGTTTGCAGCACTGACGTACATACTTCTTGCAATTTTTAAAAATAGATCTAACCCAATATCTACCACATTTAAAAACGTGGTAGTTTATACATTAAAAAAATATATATTTGTATTCCTGTAATTGCACACTTCACTTACGTTTTACTTATAATTATATATTCACTAATTGCATTAATATGCACTTTAATTAAGCAGTACTTGGAATCCAGTAAGCTATTTCAATAATACATGCTTGAAACTCAGCTGTGAATAAGACAGACACTAACTCCACAGGAAAAAAATATGCATGGAAGTACTTTTCAGCCAAAACTTGGCCCTTCAAAGAAATAGATATTAAGGTTATAATGCATATTAAATTTCTAAGAATCAGCATTGGAGACTTCCTGCCAAGACTTTTTTTTTTTTTTTTTTAAAGGAGAAGGAATACTGCCACGTTATATTTAAAAATCAAAATACACATCTGAGAAGCTGAACGTACTGCTGCAAGAAATTAGCAGCTCCCTGCTTCAGAGTTTTGAAATTAGGCTCACACAGTGCAAGGCTCTTGTGATGGAAAGATTTGGCTCACAGTTATTAACCAGGAAGAGAATAAGGAAACAGGCAACAGAAAAACAGACAAGAAGCAGAGGAGACTGAAACTAAAAGCAGATTTTGGTCAGAAGAGGGCCTTTGATATGTACTTTTCTCCAGCTAGGAGATGCAATAAAAAAGAACTCAACACAGGGAGAAAGAATAAAGGGCTGGACTGTTCTGGCTTCTCTTCCCATTCCTTATATATATATATATATAGCCATATATATAAACTTCCAAGCAAATAAACATTTCTCTTTGCTTCAACTGCCACCCACTGGAAAAGGAAAGCAACATTGATTCCAAACTGCAATACCCTAAATAGGTCAGAAAACCAGTCTGAGTAGAGATTTTATTAAAGCTTTAGCATTGCCTTGAAAATTTTAGTGGCACTGCTAGAAATAAGCAATCTTGCACATCAAACTGAAATAGAAAACAGAATACAGGAACATACCAAAGCTCCACTTCCTCTCCCTGCTCCAGCCCCACTGGCAGGCATTTGGGCTGTATTGCAAAAGTTTTGGAGAGAAGCTGGAGTGAAGGAAGATGAATTGAGAGTACCAAGGCTGGCAGCACCCCTTTGACAATCATGGGGCAGGATCACATAGCCAGGCAGTTCTCACCATACCGCACTGTGTGGTTCCTGCTGTGCTCCAGATCTGTCTCTATACTCATACTGTTGCTCTCTCCCACTTGCTTTTACAACAGCAACCTATCAACCTCCTTGCCTAAATGGCAGCTTTCCCTCATTGACAACACCTATATTTCCTTCAGTGGACACATGATGTGGGCATCTGTGGTACAGATCTAACACCTTAGCCTTTTAAGAAGGAGCATTGTGGAAAGGCTTGCTGAAAAAGACAGCACAGGCTGCAACAGAGCATTATCATCCACTTCAGGTGAAACTTGTTCTAGCATCAGATAAAATAAACATACATACACCAAAAGTGCCTACCTAGGATGGCAACAGGAGGTATTTGCATGCGATGACAGCAGTGCTACAATATGTTGCACAAATGCAACAAAACTCACCCTTAACTGGAACAGACTCCTGCAGGCATGTAATTCTGGTGACCCTGCACTGAGGTTGTGATGGCTCAACAACAAGGGAAGTTAGCACTGAGACCACTGGGCAAGCCAACCTGAACAATATTGCCACACCCTGTCTTCCTGTAGGAAAAAAACCCAACCTCGACTGAGACCAAATAAATGGGGGGAGTTAGATTCCAGAGAACCTGATATATTTAAGATATTCTCAAGTGTATATGCAGTGAAGCAAGTTTTGCCAACAGAATAGCTACTCTTCAATTATGGATGAGCTGAGAGAGGTATAAATTGATTGCAGGTTTCCTCGTTGTAAGGGTCTAAGGAAATTGGAAGAAGGCAAAAAAAAAAAAAAAAAAAAAAAAGGCAGCCAAAGAATCTAATACACACCCTGTGGGGATTAACAAGAAGACCTGTAAATCCTTTGGTCCAAACCACATACTTCTTCAAAAAGGCCTGTAGGGAAAAAAGAATTACTAGGGAAAAATATCTGGAATATTCCCCTCATAAAACTCCTCTTCTGCTGTTGTAAAGGTGGGGAGTCCCAATCCCAAAGGGCAACAACTTCACTGGACTTGCACAACAAAAGATGCTTCTTTCACAGGGCAGAGTAAGGGCCAAGATACATGCTAAAGTTATAATACTGTTTCAAGCTTTGTCTTCATGCTCTCTAGTTCCTTGACAATTTTTCTAAGGAGGGCACAAATGCTGTCTACTGGCCCGTGGTTTTACCTGGCCTCTAATTCTTGTGACAGGTTTGAAGGAACCAGGTAACTGTGGGCGCTTGAGTCTATTTTTTAGCTGAGAGAATGGGAGAAGACAAGTTCAAATGCTAATGGTTCACTGCATTCAGATCAAAGCAAAACGGGATGCATTTCAGCTTTTAAACTACTTGAAAGAGTTTAGCTCTTGCCCATGGGATGCTAATTCCTTAATAAAGCTTGTCAAACAGACATCATAAGTGTTAGCTCCTGTCAGTCATCAAGGAACACAAGCAAATGTGTCCCAACAGACAAATCTGCCCTGGATATGTGGCAGCTTCCCCAAGTTGCAACAATATTTGAGTTCAGTAAAGGCTACAGTCATTGGCCAAGAGACAAATAAGGCAACAGATGAACTTGTGTTGAGCAATTCATAGCTCAGCATGAACACAACACTAACAGACCAGTACACTAGATGTGGAAGTGTGATCATCATTTCTCAGTGAGTGCAAGGACCAGACTATTAAAAGAAAAAAAAAGTTTAAAATCTTTAAAAAAGCCCAAACCAGGTATTATCAATACTGAAAGAATCTATAATGAAATAAACTTCTTTGCATGCAGAGATATCTGTATGACCAAGGGTTTCAAATCCGGTTTTCTTATTTAATCTATAAAAGGAACAGAGTTCATTACCAGAATGAATGACCCTGGCAGCACCTACATGATGAAAGTCAGCCATTTGTTCTCTCTCTCACAGGAATATACATTGAATACATTTTTAAAAATAAGCAAGAATAAATCTTAATTTCACAAGTGTTTCCCAGTAAAACATTCTGACTCACAACTGTGTCATTTAGCAAATAAAGCATTTTCTCCAGTTCAGCAGGCACTAACAAAATCAGTAAATCCTAAATACTCAGTTTGGTTACACAGTCATGCTAACAAAATGCAATCACCCAGAGGCATTACAAAACATACCATAAAAATCTTGAGAAAAAATATACAGGGCAGTGAGGGTCATGTTTCAAACATGACAGTCTTTCAAAGTTATGGCACTGTCTGTCATTTTCCTTGAGAATACAAGATAAGGACATGCAATGGGCCCTACTTGCTTGTGGCTGGACTGTGTCTTCCTATCAGTATTTTTTGAAAAAGAAGGACTGTTTCTTCTAAGAAATAATTACAAAATTCCTCTTTTGCTCAAACAAGAATCAAATGCAGTCTCCTCCTAGAAAAGCATAGTTCAATCATCGCAATGTGTTAGCAATAGCTTAGCTACAATGCTTTTGCACTCACTGGGGAATTTCCCAGAAAAAGGCAGACTGCAGGAGCCAAGCTCAACCTTGAGTTTGGCTGCTAGACATTTTTGATCATCTTTTCAAGTTTAACCACCTAGATCTTCAAAAAAATCTAGCTATGAGTTACGAAAAAAAAAAAGCTTACTATCAGAAAGAAAAATCTGGTATCACAAACAAAAATCTTTCTTCATTTAAGCTGTTCCTTATATTGAATACTGATACATTCGATGCACTGAAGTAAAAGCAAGCATCATCAGTATGATGAGGAACAAAACGGTAACTGACTGAACATGCAGATTTCATGAGCTCCTTTGGCAGAAGCCAAGGCAAAGCTTAAACTTCAGTTCCTCAAGAAACCCGAGAATATGACAAAGAACCAAATATGCAAACAATGATTTTATTACATCTCTAACGAATAAGCGTTTGGGGAAAAAAACTAATATTTTCAAACACTCCAGAAGCGACTTCACACTTGAGTGCTCAAAAAACCCTTGCAGTTTTCTCTCTGTCATCTCACCATTACAGATCTGTCACACAACAAAGAGTGGGACTAAACTAACACAGGCCTAGGCTTTCAGCTCCAAATCAGTAGCATGCATGACTTCATAGCTCAGGGGTAGGAAAATTGCTGAGGCTGAAGTTTAGATTTACCATGTAAGTTTCAAGATATGCTATATTTATACAGGGGAGCCAACCAAGTCTATAAATACTTAAATCTTTTATGAGGCTGCAAAAGACTAAACATAATGCAAATTGAAGCCATTCATGCACAAACATAGATGCCATTTTAAAGTTTTCAGCCATCCAGAAGCTGAGAAAAGATACTAATTCAGATAACCCTGACAACTCCTCTGAGCCCAGTGAGGGGGAAAGGACTTCAGCCCCCAAACACCTGTCCAGCAAAGAAGGGCACTTTTACTAAGCCGCTTGGGAAGAGCTTGTTTTAGTAGGGTCTCTGCCATACATACAATACCGAGTGTAATGACAACCTGACCTATTAACCAGTTTCCTAGGAGCTATCCCAGCTTCACTCTCAATGGGTAAAATGTGAAACTGCTTGGTTACATTTCAACCAAACAAGACTACAGTTTGCTCATGGCTCAAGGAAAAGTATTAGGAATAGCAGGGTAGGAATACATGTTACATATCTGTTTTGTTGTCAAAAGTGGGCAGCGCCTTGGAATTCAAGATAATCCTATTCAGGGGCATACAGAGAGGTGCAGGGGGGGTTGGCGTTTTTTTGTTTGTTTCCTTTTGGTTTTGTTTTTTTAATTTTTGATGGTTGGCTGATCAAATGATCATACACCAAGCACACACTCTCCTCCCTTAACAGTCAGGCAACTGTCATAGAAGGCTTGCAAGTTTAATGTGCATCAGTTTCATTTTCTGTGATGGCCACTCCCAGACTTTATGGATCATATTTATTATATGAACACCAACTATGCTTAAATACTCTTAATTCTACTTTTCCAGATAGAGGATTACGCTTAATGGCAAAGGAATTACTAAGAAATGTTAATTTTTCCAAGAGTATACTGTAAAATGTAGTCTGTGGGTTTATGCCCTTTCTTAGCTCAAGGAATAGTTTTTAGGAGTTGATTTTAAGACCTGCCTCTTTGATTTGCAGCCATTGATATACATCTGTGCTACATCACTTCTATCTTTCAGTCAAAAACTGTCAAATCTATCATCAATCTGCAAAGAGCAACAGCTCTTTCAAAACATAACTTTACAGATGCCAGGGCACCTTTCCATCACTGGAAGGTACACATAACATTCCACTTGCATAAATTTTCATTAAAAAGAAAAAAGCCAAGAGAAAATACCTGAAACACTCAGATATACACAGCAGACATCCATTCTCTGTGTCAGTGTTACTTGTAATAATGGAGTCTGGTCTAGATGAGACCAGAAAAAAATCTTGCACCACTCTTGCCAAGGCCAGATTTGCGAGGTCCCCACTACTCATGTGCCAAATCTTTCATTTCTCAGCTTTTCCTGGTGTCTCTGGTAACAGAGGTGGCAGACTGGTGACACTTCCAGTCCTAAAGGCCGTATATATATATCATCTAGGTGGCCCTACAGAACTAGAGGCAGAACACTACTACCTACAGAGAAGACTTTTGCAAAATTACTCAAACATCACAAAAAAACCTAATGGGGTAGCTCTGCCTTAGAGAAGTAATGCCCCTTTAAGAAAGCATAAAAAAAAAAATCTCTTACAGGTTGAAATAATTGTCTTTTAAAAGAGAGCATAACACAAGCCATTTCACAGTTATTTTACCAAGGTTATAAAGAGTCCTCCCAGACTCATCTCTGTTAATTGCATCTTTACAAAAAGCACAGCCAAGAGGATGCAGAATGATTACTGCTAATGTGCTACCCAAATAACTCTGAATGGGCACAAGTAGCTTTCCCCCTTTCCCTATTACTGCTCATCCTCCTTTGGTGCCACATAGAGCTCCACAGAACCAAATTCTGCACTCATTATGCAGGAAGATGCCATGTTTTGTCTTGGAGCAAGGAGAGAAAAAAAAAAAAGGAAGACAGAACTACTACTACTATTTTGGTGCTTTTTAGATGGCTTTTGGACAGAACCTGATAACCGCAACAGAGAAGATGCATTTAAAGTAAGGATAATTGCAGAGTGAAAAATCACACAGCCTTTCTCATCCATGGATGATTAACAGAGGAATTTGGTTCCCAATGAAATCAATCAGACCCCAGACTCTGTAGTTATATCCCCTCTTATCTTTTCATTCAGCTCAGGATCATCAGCAAAAAACATTTCAATCCCAAGCCTATTCCTTTCTTCCTCCAGTCTTTTTACAGTACATTAAGTATATACTTCATAAACACAACAGACAGGATGGTGGACTATTGGTACATAACACATTTGGACTGCATCATGAAGAGACACACCTGAGTTAGCTTTAGGGATCTCAAATACCTGTGTCAATTAACCCAGAACAGGCACATACCTCAGTGCTGGCCAACACCTGTGAAGTATTTACACTGTACGAGCCACACTGAAGCTTGTGCTGCTGCAGCTTCACTGGAGAACAGCTGGACTGAAATGAACTTTGATACATCCACATGTGCTACAGTCCCACCTCTAGTTGCAGTGCAGCTGTGTAGTGAGAGGTGAGGAAGGGGCTTCTTCTTAGGAGCAGCAGCCAGAGCTGAGCTCCAGCTATGGACAAGCAATGCACCCACAGGGCAGAGGATTTGTGCCTGTACACAGAGCAAGGTGACAGCAAAGTGCTTCATACAGAAATGACGATGGATGCCTAAACTATTAAGCCCTGGAGTACTCCATTTGACATGAACTTTAATTGTAATGACTGTGGATTTCAGGCATCAAAACAGACTCAGAGGCCTGAAAGATTCCATGCTTTTCCCAGGAAAACAGTTATGTTACTAAAAGATGTCAAAAGATGTCCTCTTTCCAGGTTTTATTTGTTATTTCCTCATTCTATACAGCATCAAACAGCCAAATTGTCTTTGAGAGATTACCTAAAGATTTCTCTTGAACAAAAGTAGCTACAAAATTTCCTAGTTTAGAAATAGTTTCTAGTTTACAAAGTATTCCTTCTTTACAGAGTAGCTTTTCAACTACATTGTGAGATGAAAAAGGCAACATTATTATGCTATTCCACTGTTCCCTTCAATAAGAAAATTATGGCCCTACTGTATAATTATACCAAATGAAGAGGTGCATGATAATTCATTAAATCCAAAAGGGGAAAAAAAATTAGAATGACCTCTTGTCTGGTGAGAACAATATAAGCATCTGCCTGATCAATTATCTCACACACATTCACCAAATAATTACCTTAACACACTCATTAAGCACACACACACCAGAACTGTGTAACATAGTTCTCTATACGTTTGAATCAGCCACTGAGTGGCAGCAATTCCTTCATACCTAACTCTGAATTACAAGCTGTAGGATGAAAACTTCAAAGTACCACTAACTCAATTGTTTTATGCAACCTCCAAATTGTTTTACGTTTTACGTTTAGTACTACATACAACCATACAAATAGTACCTAGTGAAACACCTTGTTATACATTTCAGTTTTAACTGTTGAGGTTTCAAAAGTTATGTACTTTATTCTGATCATCACGCTTCCTTAGAAGTTTGCTATGTTTAATTTTACAAAAAGAATAACGTTGAGTAAAACGATGTGGATCAAGGAAATTAAAAAAACCCCAACATTTAATAATTTCTTAAACTAAAGCACAGAACTGTATTTTATTATGAAACCCACACATATATATGTTATATATATACACACATATATATTGAAGCCTTTTGTTTGCTTTTTCATTCAGTATTTGTACCTTCCTATAGTAGTGCCTTGGGGTGACTGTAATCAGTCTAAAGATAAACATCTGATTTTTAAATGCAGCCATTTTCAGGAACTAAAATAAACAGGAAATGCTGTATACACACTTTTTTTTAAAAAAAAATGTGTTCATTAATTATTGCTTAACTACTTAAGAAGCACTTACTAATCGCTTGTTCAGAAGGCTGTATTGGTTACACTTGGATATAGCTTCTTATTTAATCAGTACAATGATGCACAACATTCTTTGCTAGATGGAAAGCAAATGAGTTTATTTGCTGACTTACTACATTGCTAATAGACTAATGACTGTATGAAGCCATGGCCCAAATAAAATTTAAAAGAAACTAAAGACGCAACAACTGCATCCAGGATTTTGACACAGAGTCTGCAGAGGTGTTAAACACCCATTCAGGGTTTAAATCTCTCAAACTAGGAAAAGATAGAGCATGAGATCAGATTATCCCACACCTGCCTGTCTGCAGATTCAGTTCTGCCTTGGGAAGCAACTAAATGTCAAGAGATGGGATACACGACAAACATATCCCTTGCACATAAATCTCCTGCAAGACCTCCTAGGTCCACATTAACAGTCTGCTCTGCACTACGTGAATAATCCAGAAGTGAAATGGTGCAACATTCAGCGCCCACAAGTAAACAGATGTCAGATGTAACCGCAAAATGCCATAATTTTAATACTTCACACCCTAATGCAAACAGGGAATTCTCTAGCAATGAACTGAAAATTGTTTTTTAAGAGATGCAGCCTGGCATGGACGCAAAAGCAACAGGCATTCCTGCTCCTTCGTTTCTAATTGTCTGTCACCATTCAGCTGGAAACCTGACCATTTAAAATGACCACGCATTTCATCTGCTTCTAACTCACTGTCGCACAGGAGACAGAAACCGAGAATCAACGCGGCTGGGTGGAGGGCGAAAGAAAACAAATAACAACAACAATAACAACAAAAAACAACTACAGCAAAAACCCCAAAATAACAACAACAAACAAACAAACAAAAACACCAAAAAAAACCCAACAACAACCAACCAACCAAGACTTGATATAATCAAACTTGGCATTTCTGCTACGAGGAAACTCCAGGTTTCTGTCAAGGACCACGGGGATCTCATCTGCCCACACGGGGCACAAGCCTCTCCCTCCCGCCAACGCTCCGCCGGTGCTCGCCCGTCCCTCCAGCCGGAGCATGACAGACTTTCCCCGCTCAAGGTCGCGCTACCCCGCGGACCGAACGAGCCAGCCCCATCCGAAGCAACTCCGAACTCGGCGATGGGAAGTTCCAGCCGGACGAAGTCCGTGGCCGGGCCAGCACCCAAGACTCCCGCTGCAGCCCCTCGCCCCGGGGCGCGGAGCTCAACATGGAGGCGCGGCTGAGGAGGAAGCCCCACGGCAGCCAGCGCTTCAGTGCCGGAGGCAGCCCCACCAACTCCGTCCCCGCAGCCCCACCAGCAGGAGCTGCCAAGCCTGCCCACCCCTCACGCCCAACCCACCGGGACTGAGTACAGCGGCAGACGAACCAGGCACCTCTTTCTTCCCCGATAGCCCCACGAAAGCCAGCCCAGCCGGAGGGAACCAGAGCCCGTATCGCTTCCTCATTCACCCCGCGCCAGGCGGGGCAGGAACTGCCAGGCACCGAGAGCCCCGTGCCGAAGGGCAGGTATCAGCACTCACCTGCTTCCAGAGAACCCTCAGAAACCACGGCCACCGCCGAGTTTCGTACGCTGTCCCGAGTGAAGAAGCGAGCGACTAACTGAGCGAAGAAGAAAGGCAGCTAGTAGGTCCCCGCCGCCACGGCCCGGCTCGGCCCGGCCCGGCGCTCCCCGCCCCCTGCTCCGCCCACGGGGCGCAGCTGCGAGCCGCGCTCACCTGCTGCTGCCGCCCCCGGGCAGCCGGCCCCGCCCCGGAGGTGCTGAGGAGAGGTGACGGCAGCGTGCCTGGAGGAGAGGTGGTGGTCGGCAGTACCCTGTCTTTCTGTTGCGGTTCATTCGCCTGTCTCTGGAGGATGGCTGTGTGTGCGAGTCACTGTAGTCCTCATCTTCGTGGTAGTCCGAGCAGTCCTGTGCTGGCCAAGCACCAGCGTTGCGCGCGTCCCGTCCCATGGTGGGCGGTTGGTTTAGACGAAGGGCCCCTACTGCGCTTTGGCGCGGCCCGAGGTGGGGCAGTGGGGCCGCGGCCGGCGCGGTGTTGCTGCTGCGAGTGCTGACGTGCGCTTGGGAGGAGGAAATGGTTTAATTTTTTTAAAAAAGAGGTTCTTTTTTGTGGTTTTGGTGGGGTTTTTTTTGTCTCCTGGTCGCTGAGATGTGAAAAGCATCTTGAGTTTGAGGAGCTGGAGCTTTGCTGGAGAGCACTTGGTATGTCCCTGCCTACCAAGGGGACGTTTGCCCTTCTGCCACACTCGCACTTCCAGGGTTTTGTTTTAAGTGTTTCTGGGTGGCTTGAATGCCATGGATGTTGTTTTCATAATGGGCCCAGAGCTCGCCAGGCTGCAGCTCCATGAGCGCTGCTGTCACCTCAGAGGTGGCCTTTGCTGATGTGGTGAGGCCTTCACAGAGCATTCAAGGTCCCAGCCAGGGTTTTTCCCCAGTTTGTACTGTTCTCCAAATAACGAAGCTTGTTTTTTCTTGAAGCCTTCAGTACTGCCATCATTAGTGCTAAAATGAGATGTTTGAGGAATAGATTTCATTACAGAAATGTGTGAAATGTAAGAACCAGAAAAAACACATCCATGCTCCTTCAACAGGAGTCCAAGCAAAACTTTGTCATTGTTTCGTAGCTCACACAGGTCAGGTGTAATTACTTTGATATTTTCATCTGAAATGATCTCATTCTGCCCTAGATGAAAGCAGTGATGAAAAGAGTGGGAGTTTGTGCCTTTGCAATGATTGCTATGGTGACTGTTTCCCCAGGCAGGTGCAGATTGTGGTGTGCAGCTGAGGGTATTGAATCTTGCTGGAGGCTGTTACCCAGCTGTTAGATGGCTGCAGAGTCATCTCTAAAAAGCCACATTCCACCTGTTTGGTGCCCAGCTTTCCAGCAAATTTCAGTTGCTACTCCTAAGATAACTCTGAAGTTACTCAGTTGTTCTATCTGACATCAAATCTGAAAGGCTGTGATGTGTATATAAATCAGCCCTGTCGGCAGTTTATTTAATTTGAAGTAACTTATTTTGAAACAAAATCACAGTTTGTGTAAAAGCAATGGATCAGAGTAATTTCTTTTTTTAGCTCTACTGCAAATTAAACTATGTAGTATTTTGTACAGATGCTCTTATGCTTGATTCAGTGTGTCAATTTTTTAATTGGAAAATATAAATAGCGTTTTCCCTCTTTGGGACAGAGGCTTATCTGGTGAACTATAATTCTGTAATGAATTGCATGAGGATCCTCATTTAAAATTATGTTGATTTGGTGTTATACTGGAATCTGAAGAACCTCATATGCATGAGCAGTTAATAAACGTTGCATTATAAAAGCAAAACTAAAACTACAATGAATGAGAAGGGGGAAAAGCAGAAGCTAACTGTGGCCAAGCAGTTTTCTTCATTTCAGTACTTCCAGTGAAGTTTGGTGAAACAAAGTGCTTTAAAAGCATTTCATTTAATTCCATGTTCTTTGGGTATTTAATGGAACATAAATGGTTAGAGAGAGTCCATTTTGGTTTGTGACCCTACCATATAATGTTGCAGCAATCCATTTGTTAACTATGGTTCCAATTCAGTTCTTAAGAGCACCACTTCAACCAGTCTTTTCTTGTTTGGATTGTGAAAATTATGCAAGGTCTAAAGTGATTTGCATTTTATGCCTTTGTTTGGTTGATCAGTGGGTTCAGATTGAATTAGGACCAAGTGAAGATATAAAGATTTGATCCACAGGAAATAAAACAGAGGATCTTCTCAACTGTACAGAAACATGGCTTTAGAAGTTTGAGGTGTTTCCTGGTACTGAGACTCTCTTGCTGATTATTTTCTGTAGTCTTGCTTTTAAAACACAGCAGTACAAAATGCATTGTAATGCTCTTACAGTTGGAGATTGTCTTTCTTCAGAATAGATTCTAATGCAGCTCAGAAGGCTTTATTAACACATTTTACAGGCAATAGAGCTGAAAAGGGGATGAAAAACAGTTCTTACTGAATAGCCTTTAAATGGTAAATGGTAAGGCATGAAGCATTTCATTGAGATTGCAATATAACTATTGGAAAATAGGATGTCAGTCACAGAATGGGGATATGGAGAGCAACATGGGCATTACTTTCTGTGATTAATTTTTTTCTGAAATGTACCTTTAGACATTTTATTTTAAATCAACTCGAGACTCTCTTCCTTTTACATTTCATATCTCTGGCAGATGAATAGACAGACCAATATCTCCCAAACCCATGGTGAAGTACTCATTTGGGACAGGAAAACTGGGGAGGAGATGTACTACCAAATCCTGCAGCTGGATTTTCCCTGCTTTTCCATGCGATTTTCGCCATATGACATGATGATGCTAAGGGACTTAAGACCCTTCCATGTGCAAAGATTTTTTTTTTTTTTAATTAAGTGAGAGCTAACGAATTCAACTGAAAAAAATTGTATTGGAAGCTATGAACTTGTTCCCCAAAGATTTCAGAGTCGGACTGATGCAAACAGTGTCCCAAAAGTGTGTAATCACGTTTTGTAAGCTGAATTGCTGTATCTACGGTACCTGATTTTAATTTAGATGGCAGATACTTGATTCATTCAAAGATGATCACTTACAGAGAAGTGTCATTTCCGAACAGAAAATAATCATGGCAGTTATTGCTAAGTCCTTTTTCACAGCCCTGCTTTGCAACAGGATTTCATTGGTCTCTCTTTCCCAAGTCTAACCACCAAATGCCTTCTTTCATTTCCTCTTTTCTGGTAGCAGTGGGGGTGTGAATGGAAGAGTCTGATGGCAATGGGAGTTTCCACTCATCGCCATCTACATGGGTTTGTGGTCAACTGTGTGAATTCACTTTTTAAAGTATTTTGAACGTTATGTGCTGTCATTTATTCAGCCTCTTGAGGCTGAGGTCAAAGGCTTGTGTTCTTTATAATACATTTCCTCCAGTTTTTAAAACTTTTTTCCTTGAAGGACATGAACGCTTTATGGATTAGCAATGACATAGATGCTGAATTTGGTCATATGAAGGTGTGGCTGCCAAACATGCTTGGATTTATGTTGAAGTGAAGCAAATTAGCCTTTCTGTTCTGAAGTCTTGCAGTTTTAGGGGAGCTTTTGATAATTATATTAATTTCTGCTGCTTATCTTTGCAGGTTTCATGGTGACTAAGCAAAGGGTTGTTTGTTTTTTTTTATTTGTGTGTGGGGGGTTTGGTTTTGTTTTGGTTTTTAATTAGCATGCCATTTCTAGTGACTTGCAGCTGAGTCGGCCTTTCCTACTTTTTAAGGGTTTCCTTCTGTACGTGTTGCATGTGAGAAAGCTGCTGTGCCTGTACAGAGCTGTAGCTGGGTCAGGAAGACTATCTGCAGGTGAGATACTGTGGTTAGGCACATTTAAGAGAAGTTATCATCTCTCTATTTAAATATATTGTGTTTTACAGCTCACAATTACATAACATTTGGTGCTTATTAGAGTTTAAATAAGATGAGGGATTTATATTGTGTGTGTTTGTTTTTCTGAAGGATGAGATATATAAGTTATTCCATGGTTCTGGGGAAATTTCTGTGTATTTATATAAGCAATTTATTGCAAACTATCAGATGTCAGTCTTGAGAATTGGAGATTAGAAGTGAGATATGCTCTATGTCCCAGCTAGTCTGCCGTTGTACTTGTTTGAGGGAAATATTCAATAACAAACCAGGCAAGAAAAGAGTTTCCTGACAGTTTTGATGAGATGCCTGCCTAGAGCATGGACAATTGTTCTGATGTTTGATGTTTTTAAGGCCCTATTCCCTTGAGGAAAGTAATTGCGTTAAAATCTTGAACACTTTTTTCCTCTTTATAGTTTTAAAATAAAATCTGTTTTACATCTTTGTATGGAAGATTTGCAAATGTAATCTCAAGGGTTCCTAAAAGACTGAAAATCTGGGGTAAATTGAAAAAGAACCCAAAAATCTCTGAAGGTCTTGAAAAAAGTACCCACTGATGCCTTCTTGTGGAGAGTAGAAGAGTGATTGCCATGTTTTGAACGCTTGAGACTGTAGTAGTAGACTTAGTTTAATCTACATTTTTCAGGAGAATTTAATTATTTTTTTAAATATGCTTTTTACTGCACACACCCCCTCAGATTGGGTTTCAACATGCCAGCTGCTAGTGTTGATTTTGAGCAATGAAGTGTTCTACTTCCCCTTATGATAACTTTAATTTGCAAAGAGAAGATGATGGTAGAACAAGGAAGTGCATCTATTGATGCTCACCACAGTGCTCTTCATTGTTGCTTTTACATTTCTCTGAATATTGAAGAAAACTGCTGTGGAAGAACATGCACATCATTTTCTGATTTCATGGCTTGTTTTTAAGTGTTTTAGACAATTCCATTCCATTTCTGGTGTCCATGTAAGCTTCAGGATACTAAGAGTATTTGTGCATAGAACAGAGGCATAATAGAGGGATACTTCACACTTGTGTGCTGCTTTGGGCAAGGGGAATCGTAGTTTGTTGTTTTTTGTTTGTTTGTTTTTTTTTCTAAATTCCTTTTGATCTGAAGTTGTCTCATCAATCAGGGAGAAAAAGCCAGAGACCATTAAATCAATGAATTGAGGCCATTGCATGACTTCAACTGGTAGTACTTTATGCTTTTGCTTCTCATCTGAGAGGAGTGAAGAGTTTCAGCACATACCACCAAGTGTTCCAGCTTGGATCTGTCTGGGTTTTACCTTCTCTTTTTCTTCTCTGAGACTGAGGCATACAAATCTGCTGAATATGACTTTGCTTTAAAGGTGATGCTTCAAGGGTATCAGGTAATCAAGACCTCCAACACTCAGAAAATTCTGTCCACTGATAGTATCTGCTGAAATGGTAAGCTATTAGGATAATTCCCATAGGTTCTGCTATTAACCTTATCTCATTAAGGCATACATCCAGGGACTACAGATGTGTTGTGTTGATTGTGAATCTTGGAGGATTAGAACAGGAGGTTAAGACCTGCTGCTCAGGCTGCTGGTCTCTCTCTTTTGCTGTCACTTCCAGTGGCAGCAAGTTATGGCTGTCAGGGCAAAGGATGTGAGTGTAGATGCACTCTTCTGTCCGCTGCTGTCCTGCTTTCTCCCTCTCTCCCCAACAGCTGGCAGTGGGCAGCATGGAAGGGAAGGACACCTTGGTCCTGCTCTCTCAGTGAATGAACAAGGTGGGCACAGTAGGAAAATCTGTAGTACCTGAACCACCCCACCCCTGGGACAAAGGACTAGCATTTTTTCATATTATTGTCAGCTGGTTAGAAGTTATTAATTAAAGCTTTTTATTAGTTCTTTTCTACTTGGGCTGTAGGGTTGGGTATTTTTTCTTGTTAAGGTTACAATGAATGTTGTTTTCATGTCTTCCAGGCTGTCCATCTTAATCTACTTGCCTGTATTTGGACATATATTTAGATCATTATTGTTATGATAGTCATTTAGTGGGATTTATTTTTGTTGGTGCAGCAGGTGCTGCTATCAAAATCTGAGCATAGTATTGGCGAAACAAGATAGTATGCAAAATAAATCCTAGTAAACCTCTAAAACGAAAGCAAATGTCAATAATGAAACTACAGACTGGCTGTTTGCAGAGGAGGAGGGTGGAAGATTGAAGTCACCTGCCCTGGGCATGTCCTAGTTTTGCTGAACCACACAGGGAGAAGTTGGTGTAGGTAATGTCTGGGGTCACGGAATAAATGTTGAGTCATGCAGTTTCAGAGAGAGGTCTCACCATGCCTCTTCCCCACACTGCACAGCGGTTAGAGAGATAGGGTTTGGTGGAAATAGTAGTTCTGCAGTGAGCTTGCCAAATAATGGGTGAGCCAAACTCCTATCGCTTGTGCTTGTTTGCTGCTATTGGTAGCAGGGTAAAGGGCATGATTTGACATTGCTGTTTAAAATCTAACTGAATAATAAAGACACTGAGACTATTTACTGTAGGTTTTTAGTAAGAGGCTAAAAATAGATTCCTCTGCTGGGGATTTAACTGGTTTATAAATTGAGGCTGCTAAGTAGCAGAATTGAAGAGGGAAAGCCCATGTGCAGCCGAGCTACTGTGCAAACATCTTTAAAGCTAGGTTATATTGTTGGAGGTACTAGAGCCAGTATTCCAGACATATTTTCTGAATAAATTCTGCTGTGCATCTGACCTCTTTACATCTGGGGCACTGGTGTCACTCAGCAGCAAGTTAGGCCTTTTGTCAAAAACATAAGTTAATTTTGAGAGCATTACACTTTTTATGTTGAGAAGTGTTTACAGGGTTGTTGCCTTTTGATAAAGCGTAGGGTCATACATCTGCTGAGCTCTAATGCGTGGCATTGCTCTTCCACACTTGGAAATGTTTATGGGGTCATGGCCATATTTTTGGTTAATGTTGATCTGACCCTCTTTCCATTTGAAAGTAATGCCACTGGGAAACACTTTAAAGTATATGCAATTTAAGTCAATTGGTCTGTGATCCCTTTTATTTTTGTAAACTAATTATTTTGTTTATAATTAAATGTCCTGATTTACATAATATTATAAATAATTAAATATTTTCTAAATGACATATGTTCTACAGCATACCTGAATGTGTAGGATGTTTTAGTAGGCTTACTGTCCTAAACCACCACAAATCCTATTCCCCCCCCAGCCTTGATATTCAAAATGATTCATTCCCTGTCATTCTCATGGTTAAAAATGTGTCTGTGTTTTCATAACTGAAAGGTAAACGGGAGAATGATTCAGATGTTCAAATATTAACTAGCTGTTTTCTCTTGATGTCAATAAAGTAAACTTTAATATATTGCTAAGGACAACTAGATGCTATTTTTCTTCCTCCAATGGTTTTGATTTGCTTGAAGATAAGAACAAAACTTGTAGAGGGACAGGTTTGCATATTTCCATCTGTTTTTACTCTGCAAAAGTCTCAGAAATGTGTTTGGAGGCCATTTTTATTTTTTGCATTCCTTTACTTTTGGCTCTAGGAAATTAAATATTCTACATGTGCATTTAGACTTGCAGGGAAGCTTTATTAACTGCTTATACAGGGGATGCCAATAACTGAAACCATTTGGAGGAGGGAGAGGTGAGAAAAGAAGTAATAATCCCCTTATGTTTATCCAAACTTCCCGTTTTCAGATAGGCCCAGAGTAGAAGAGAGGAAGTTATTCCTGGTTTAGTTAAATGTAGGGTTTTCCTGCTCACATTCTTAGGAAAAGGTGCAGGTTCAGGACAGCTTTGAAGCAATTGAAGGACTTCAGAGCCATTGTTTATTCTCTCTTAATGACTTTGTATCTTCCTCTTCAGTAGTGGATATTTTAAAGCAGTGGGGTGAATTCAGGTTGACTGTAAGCTTTATATTCTTTGTTTAAATGTAGATGAACCCACATTACAGAAGAAGCAGTAAGAGAAAAAGAACAAATTACATTTGTGGTGTGCCTGGGTCATATTCATATATTTACAGCTGACCTGTAGGGAAGTGTAGATCAAAACCTACACATACTGTTTTAGCCTTTATATATCTGGGGAAAAAACCAAACCCCACCCCACCCGAAACCAAAACCCCCAACAAACCAAAACCAACCAGCCAAAACCACATCTAATTACAAATAGATAATGTAATTTAGTAATTTCCTTTTAGGATTTAGTGGGATCACACTTCTTAAATTTGAAGATATTGGATACTGAATCTATAATATTGTCTTGTTGTGTATTCTTTGAAAGTTTATAATAAAGTAGGATTTAAAAAAAATTCACTCACCAGTTTGCAGCTAGCTTGTAGTAGGACTAGATGCAAATGTTCTGAAAAGTTGCTTATAGGTAGCTGGGTGAGATTCCCATTGTCCTTCTGAGGATAATCAGGTAAATGTGACATTTCACAGTACTTGACCTGCTCTCAAAATTGTTGCATATAATGGTTGGACTCGATGATCTTAAAGGTCTTTTCCAACCAGAATGACTCTGTGATTCCATGATTTTTTTAATGAGAGAAAAATATTACAGTGTCAATATAATGAGGAGGGATGAGAAAAATGCTTTTGAGTTGTCACAGTTGAGTTGTCTGGATGAAATCTATGTCCTCTTTGTGAGATTTAATTTCTTCTGTAACCTAGGAAGTAGGAGGGTAATCATGTACATGTGTATTATAATATAATTTTGTGATGTGAATTTATCATGCATTTTTTAGTTAAATTATAGAATTTGGTTTGGGTTGGGTTTTTTTGTTGTGTTTGTTTTTCCAAAGAGCAGAAGGGAAGTGCTTGTCTTTTAGTAGTCATAAAACCATTCAAAAAGAAAAAAGTTACCTGTTTGGATCTTAAAGCATAGAAGTGCACAGCTAAAAGGTGATTGTTTTATACTAAAGGTATAATAGTACTTGTAGGCTGCACTTTATTTGAGCTTCTAAGAAGTGCAAAGCTAATGATGCTTTAGGTACCCTGAGGAATCGTGATGACAGCAGCACTGACATTGCCTAGGAGCTCTGAAAAAAAAACATCCAACTTTTTTGTTATATCTGTGGTATTCTATTTCTCATTTTAGGAATGGACAGGAAAGTGGGTTGTGGGGATATATTCAATCTCAGGTTTGGTGTTTTTTTTTTTGGTTTTTTTGTTTTTTTTTTTTAAATAGTTCTTTCCTAGACTTCTTCAAAAAGCAAGGTTCTTCTACCAGCAATTCTGAGCACTTGACCCAGATTGCTGGTCTGAGTTGCCCTATGGAGAACTGTTTCTTTGTCTTAACTGGAGGGAGAGTATGTTACTTAAAGCAAATTATCAGAATGCCTCCTTAAGTTTCCCCTGAAAAAAGAAATCTCTGTTTCTCTAACTACAGCATTAAGTTGAATTGTTTGATAACAAATATAAATAAATTTGGCTTTGTTCAATGTATTTAAGAATAGCCAGAAAGTCTGAGCAAAGCTGTTCTGTTTAGGCACATACTTCATACACAGAATTTACGAAGGTGAAAGGGAATTCTTACTTTGTGCAGGTGCTATTTTCTATTGTGGGCATCTTGAGTGTCACCTAACTGGTTGGGTGCTTTCTTGAAGCAAAAGAAAAACTGGGAATCATCTGCTGCTTGTCTTCATGGCTCTTAGCACAGGATGAATAGACTTAAGAGCTCACTGCTGCTGAAACAAGGGCTTCTGTCATCACCTGTCTTCTCATTCTTGTCTCCCTGCCTACTTGTTCTCAGTAATGACCTTGTGCCAGCTTTGCTTGCTGGAATAATCACTAAAATGTCAACAAACTGTCCCAGAAAAACAAAACAAAAACAAGCAGAAAACCAACCAAACCAAACCTCCCCAAACCAAGCAAGCAAGCAAAAAAAAAACAACCCCACAACAGAAAACTAACCAACCAAAATAAAATAAATAAACCAAGCCACACAAAACAAACCCAAACAAACATGGTCGTTTTTCTGCCTCTTTATTCAGTAACATAGGTTGAATGAAAGGTTTCTGTGCTTGAGAGAGATGTAAGTGGAGAACACAATATTGCAGAGAATTATGAGTGTATAATAATGTAGTAGAAAGCTTTAATGTCATCCTAATATGAACTCAAACCTATTTTGTTTCCAACCGATAATAAGGAAATGGAGACTTACGCACTGAGGTCTACTCCCAGGCAGAGCCACATACTTTCAGCTAGCTTCATTTGCACATGGATCCAAGTGTTCCAGCTTGGATCTGTCTGGGTTTTACCTTCTCTTTTTCTTCTCTGAGACTTTTCTTGCAGATTTTGTCCTCTTGAGAGTATCCTTATGTTTGATATTACTTATGTTATTATTGTTGGTATGCTTCTGTGTTCCTCTACTCTCTCTTCCTTGTCTTTTCCTTTTATTTTGTTCCTCTTTGCAACTTCTTTTACAGATACTTCTTAATATAAAATATACCTTTAGCTTTAGCCCAGCTCCTGGTGGAGAAATGGTCACAAGACAGAAATTTGAAGATGGCTTAAACAGATGTTCCTCTCATGGTAAAAGTATTTAACTCTTGAATTACTGCTAGACATAGAATCACAGAATTGTTTTGGTTGGAAAAGATCTCTTAAGATTGAGTCCAACCATTGACCTGACACCACCACAACCACTAAACCATATCCTGACAACCATATCTACATGGTTTTTTAACTCTTGCAGGGACGGTGACTCTAGCACCATCCTCGGAAATGCATTTCAATGCCTGACCACTCTTGCAGTCAAGAAATTTTTCCTAATATCCTACCTAAACCTCCCCTGGTGCAATTGGAGGTCATTTTCTATCATTCTGTCTCTTGATGCTGAAGTGGCATGTAGTGCCTCTAGGGCTGGTGAATATAACCACAGTGGTGTGGCAGGGGGCTTGTGTGGCTCCTTTTCACACTGCATTACTTTAAACTTGACACATTTCAGAAGAAATGAAGTCTGCTGAGAATAGCTTTTATTATTTTCAAAGCTGTGTCAATATGTGCACAGTGAAGAACTGTACTTGTGCTAAAACGAGAGGGATGTTTTGAACTAGTTGAGGCAGTCACTTCTGAGTGCTCTCTAGCAAGGTCTAGGTGAACTTATTTTTAATCAATAAATGCAAATTCGGACTTGTTGGTTAGTTAGTTTTTTAGATTTTTTTTTTTTCTTCTTTACCAGAAGTGAAGGTGAAATGTCAAGAACTCAGTGAAAAAATTGTCTTTGCTCTGAGGCATGTTATTTGAATATAAATATATTTGAGGAACAACTTGCATAAAAAATATTTGAATACTGTGATCCTTAAGTTATAATATTGTTCTTAAAGTTGTGCTTTTAATTCTTATTTTTTTATTTAATCAAGAAAGTCATGCAAATAATTAGTAACTTACAAAATATCCTAATAAAAATAGAAGCATGTGAGTACAGTCATTGGGAACTAAAAATGCAAGAATATGACTGATTCTTCTGAATTGAAATTCCTTGTAGGTGTTTCTCAAGCTTAAGAAAATGATGTTCCATTTCAGAGTTCAAATGCTTTAGTAGAAATGAGTTAAATACTTGGGGTGAACTAATCTGTAGGCGCAACAGGAACTTGATGGTATAGTAGGTGGTAAGATTCATTTATGACAAGTTATAATGGAATTCCCCTGGAACGATGTATTCCACCTACTTGAATGCACAGTAATTCACAAGATGAGCGGTATGCAGCAAATGGCAAGGAATAAAAACCTGGCATGTTACTGTAAAGCATGGGACTAAGTCTATGACTAAACCACTGTCTAGCTAGTTCTTAGTAGTTCTGGTGTATGCTGTGGTCTATATAGGTTGAGCTTCTGTGTTTCACCACTTGTCTAATAGCTGTTCATTTAAATATTTTTATTTGCCTTTCTACTGTAGTTTTAGGTGATAGCATTTTCCTGGTCAATATAACACAATTTATTAAATTGCTAAGTTGTTAGCAATGAGTTTGTATTTCAGCACATAGTTTGTCAACAGAAACAAGTTGATGCACTCTGAAAACTTGTATTTCTGAAATACAGAGAGGTGTGTTTTGTGGAGGTAGAGCGTTTTCTGCAGTGACATAAAGTGGCATAGAAGAATAATTCTGGTTTGTTATGCTAAGCAATAAAAAAATCGAAAGGAATAGTGAGAACAGTGTGTGCTAGGATGACCTCACTACTTCTTTATCCATAAAAATCCCAAGTTGTTTCAGTTACTCGAGAAATTTTTCACAGCTTAAATTCTTTTGACAGTTTTGTTTTGTTTTTTTTATCCTTTCTTCTACATGCAAGACTTGCTTAATGAGGTCTAAGAGAGGTCATAAAATTGGCCTGGAAAAGCACTTTTTTTAGTAGTATTGAGATGGATTGGAGAAAAATCTGATTCTATTTTCTTGAGAAAAATTAACTTCTGATGTCTATGAGAAGATGGACTAAAATGTCTCATTCAGGACAATCTGACTGCTCTCTCATTTACTAACTGTCTCTGCAGACTGAGGGAAACTTCTTTATGCATTAGGAATAACTATAATTTTAATTTAATCTTTTCTTTAATACAGTAATGTTTTGGGTTTGGCAAAATGCATCATGTGTTTTAGTTACAGCAATTGAAAAAAAACTCAGTAAACAGAGTCATGCCAGGTAGGGATTTGTTGCTAGGAAATGTACTCTGTTTTCTTCTTCATAGCTTCATTAAAAGAAAGTTACAAACATGCTCAATTGAAGATATTGCGAGAACATAAAAACATTTTAGGCTCCCCAAAACATAGAAACAAGCAAAACCACAAGAAAAAATGCTAAAAGAAAGTCTCAGCTAAAACTTTTTTCCCTTGACAGGGTACAATTATAGTTTTATGTTTTAATTGTGCTGTGATTGACAAAGAGTCTTTCCAGATCATTTTGCTGTTCTTGTTTTGATGTTGGCGCAAAGCTGTTGCTGCGATCTGAAAATACTGCAAGAGCTCATGTCAGTAGCAGGTACATTTTTCTGAGATGCTTGATAAATCAGTGATATTGAAATACATGATGTAGACATTAATACAGGTATTTGGATTTGTATTGACATCTACAGTACAGTATTATTGGGAAGGGAAACTAGGGTAGATTGATAAATTTACTTTGTGGACAGGCTTCAAATTGTGGGTGCTGAGAACTCCTTATGCCACAGCACAGAGGCATCCCAGTTTTGAGGAAAATCTTGCCCTATTTCCACATACATGTGAACATGTCCTAATGGTGGTGGTTCCTTTCAGTCATGTGTGTATAAAACTGCATATCGTTTTCCCAGTTTCAGGTTTCACTCTGGAAGCTGGTGAATGTTTCCTTGTGATCCAGAAAGCACAGAAGCTACATAACTGAGGTTCAGTAGCAGGTAACTTCATTGATCAGTACCATAAAGCTAAGTGGTGCTCAATCCAGAGCACCAATATCGTGCCTGATTTTGGAGAAATTGCTTTTGTGAGCCAAATAAAATAGAATGTGTTTTAGAGGATAAGGTATCTGGAGACCAGGAGAGCTGTTACGTGCTCACTTGCTTTCTCTGTGAGATGAAATTAATATCAGTTACCTATGGTTTTGAGTGCATTGCTGTTTCCAGAGGAAATCTTTCCTTACTGTTATATATTAATAGATTAACTTCAGCTTCAGGGCAAGTAGAATGAACTGCAAAGATAAAGAAACCACACCTGGGTCTGCAATGGCTGAAATTGCTTAAGTTCTGAGCTGCTGCTGTTCTGATGTGTTCATCCATTGAGTCCAGGCTTGCAGGCCATGCTACGTCTGGTTGCTCATAAACTTGCATTTCAGAATAGCTTGCTACATGTAGAGGTTCTTTGCATATATAGCATATAGTAATGTAATGTTTTCTCGTTTCATTTTCATTACAAACAATTATTATATACTTTGTTATAAGGATTAAAATTTGGTTTTATTAGTGAAATCTATTAGAGCGCAAGACTGGAGTGGGTGAGGGCTCTGCGCTCTTTTGTGGCTTTGTCCTCGGCTGTCTGTCACTTACAACCTTGGTAATATCAAACTTTATTCAGAATACTAAGTGTCCCAAAACAAGTTCTGATGAATTTCAGCTAGAGTTAAGTGGGGTTCTGCAATGCAGACTTTGAATCCAAGAACTACAAGAAAGAGAAAAGGGTCTGAGAAGTGCACCTTTAATGAAGAGATTTTACTATTTTGTCAATATCTTAAGTGCTGTTTTGGACAACAATGTGGAGCACTCAGACTTAGTTCAGGGTTCTTCAGCAAGGAACAAAAGCGTTCTTCACTGAGGAAAACAGTGATAAAGAGCAATTAAAATGGGGAACAGTGAATTGTATCACTGTCCAGTACTGCTGAAAATTTAATTCCGAAGTGTTGAAATCCAGAGTAACTTATGAAGCTGTGGTATTTTGTTAGACATATGTGAAGTGTAGGTAAGGAACTTGTGATGCAAAGTCATTCATGTAAGTAGTCACCAGGGGATATGAAGGAATGCAGTACTTAGTGAGGGCAAACATCTCTAGACAAAAGGTCACATGTTGGTGATCTTTTCTTGTTGTTTGAATTTTAAGTGAAACATCTGAAATGAGATGCTCTGTAGGAAATTATTTAAGACAGTGGTGCTCAGGCATGTATTAAAATTAATTTAGTACTTTTATCCACAAGGAAATGGAAATACAGTGCAGAGTTCACTCCCACAGCTGTAGAAGCTTGTTTTCCCTGTCAAGATCCCATTGTCCAAAGTGTCAGGTTTAATCACTTGGTTTGTAACTCTACAAATCATCAGTTGCAAAATCAGAATGATTGCCATCATAAAATAGAAGCTTCTAATCTTTGTCTCACAGAATGATTCAGGCTTACAAGTTCTGTTGTTTTCCCTGAAGGGAAAGCTGTCTCATAGTTCTTGCAAACATAGCTGCAGGGGAGGGGAAAATAATCAAGGTTGTCTTTGACAGTAGCAGCATAATAGGAGGATCTGTATTTATGTCTCATTTAAAGGACACCAGAGTAATTAGACATCTTGAGATAAGTTGTCCTTGTGAGATGGGTATCTTGATGAATCAGGAAGTCGAATCTCATTTAAACATGAAAATTCTTTTGTATTACTTTGCTTCCTTTCCTTGTTCTATTTTCTTTCCAAGATTTCTGTGATTCTGTCTGTTACTACTGCTTTTTCTTGGTTGTTGAATACGGTTTTGGAGAATGGGGTAACACATTTGCCTTTGAGTCTGCAATAGTAGTTTAAACATTACTCTCTTCTCTCAACAGTGCACTGAAGAGGTGAATAAAGTTCACTGATCCTTCTTGTGGCCTTCCACTTGTGATCAGCTGCTGTTCTGTAAGAAGCTTTCCTGAATAATTCAAGTAAATCCCAAACCTCATAAATGGGAAGCAAGATGACTCTTTAACAAGAAAGGCTTCTGTTTTCCTAATCCTATGTACTCTTTGCAAGTACACTTGGTTTCCTAACCACTCATGTGGATCTCTTTATTTTCTGTTTATATTTTACTATAAACAAAAGTGATACATTTTAAATACCAAAGGAAGAAAAAATCAAGATGTTACCTTATATCAAACCTAGTGAACCTTTACAAATGTGAGGAAAAACGTATTGCATTATTCTTCCTTATGGTATATTGCCAGATGACTGCCAGGTTCCAGCCAGAACCAAGCACAGCATCACAGCTGGTAATTTGACTGTTCAAATTATAAGAAACCAGAACAACAACAACAACAAAAATCTATCTACAAAATATGGAAAGCAGGGATTCCTTTATTTTCTGAACCTTTGGAATGTGTTTTGGTCAAGTTTATGCTTTTATGCTGCACATGTAGTATCTAGAAACTTCTCAATGACAGCTGACATACACAACTATCTAAAGTGAATCTCTAAAAAATCTCTTTTTTTTTTTTTTGCTTATGCACTTTTCAAATAACACTAAAATATTCTTTTTATAATCCTTTACTTGCTACAGAGTCTGCCAGAAATGTTTGACTAGGTTAGTTATAATAAAACCCAATGTTTTCATCAGGTTTCAATATCCTATTGAAGCAGAAGTCATTAGGGAAATTGGTTATTCTTTCCCTTCAGTGTTTAGGCTTGGCAGGAATGTTTTCTGAATTTCAGGTTAAAATTAATTGCTATATTTTATTTATCTCATCAGTTCAAATTGCCTTGCAATCTTAATATTGTCTTCTGTGCCTGTGCATGGACTCATTTTTTTCAGAAGGTGTTTGATTAGGAATATTTAATTTTCAATGTTACTGAGTTTAATTAAAATTAATTGCCATTAAAACCTAGTAGCAAAATTTCATGAACAAATGGAGGCTTCCTGATGTGTAGAACCTAGAGCCTTGTAGATCTAAACTGTAGATTTAAGGAGCTGAAGGTGACAGGATTTTCAGTGCTGTTGGTGACAGTTCCATTCTTTGATCTCAATGCTGCAGAGCAACTTCCTTTAAAAACCACTATGGCTATAGAGAGGTCAAGTGCTCTGCCAAATGGATGATCTGCTGAGTTGGAGAGTGAAGAAAATCCCTGGGTTTAGCACGTTTTATCTGGTCTAGCCTGTAGAGGATAACCATGAAGATAGTCTAAAGCAAAGGCTAATAAATATAACCATAATTACAGCAATTAGGATTAGAATCCTCTGATGCTTTCATAGTAAAGAATGGTATAAACTATAATGCAGGTTATATGGCCAGAATGTATCACAGCTAACTGTGTGGTATTACTGTCTTGATTTTCCTTTCTTGTGTTTTCCCAGGGTGGATCATTCTGGTTCGAGATTCAGTACTTGTGCAATACTATTTTGCCTGCTCTATAGGCCTTGTGCTCTCCTCCACACTAGTAGTGAAACAGCAACCCATGTAGAACACCCTTGAAGGTGGAAGTTAATATACTGTGAGTAGTTAACTTTATATTATCTGCATTTAAATCTCTTCTTCACAAGGAAAGAGAGGTTATTTTACTTTGCAAAAACTTGAGTGCTTTAATCTGAACAAGCAAGTAATATTCTTTATGTGAAAAATAAACAATTATGAAAGTCTTTCTGTCACTATGTATGTCAACAGACAAGAGACTGGATCCAGAGCACACTGTCATTTGCTGCTAACTTAGAAGAATATTTAGGTTTCCATCAGTGTACTTTTAATCAGTTTCTGCAACAAAAATGGATTGAAAATATTTCAAGTTATGTGAAAGAACTTCGTGAACAAAATACCTGTCATTCAGAATTTCCCAACTTCCTTGTTTGTCTGACAGTGATTCAGTTTGGCTGGTGATGCTGATTCAGGTATAATTCCTGGGTTTCCTTTTCTTCTTTTTTCTTTTTTTTTTTTTTTTTAGTGTTCCTGGTTTCATGTGGATACTCCTAATGATGAACTGATTCATCTGGTAAGGGATTCCCTACTGTGACTCAAGCACAGTGCAAGCAATAGGACAGTTACAGGAAAATACCTGTTAATAGCAGGTAAATTGATACTTTTTGTTTATACCCTCAGCTGAGAAATCCAGAATTTGCTGAATGTTAAGCCTTGCAAGTCTTAAAGCTTCCTCTCACCTGAGATATAGTCTCTGTAGTTTAATTAGAGTCCATACATTAACGAGGAATATTCAGAGACCTCATCTAAGTTGAGGAATAAAATGTGGAAGCTAATGCTCATGCTGCCTGGGCAGTAGTGGCTGCTGCACACGTAGGTCTGGCCACAGAGATTGAGGATATGCCCTTGGATGTGGCAAAAGCTGCCAGAGCTCCTGGGGTTCTGTGTTAGAAACTTCTTAGGTTTCTGTAAGACTGCTCCTTTTGGTCCACGCTTCCCTTTCACCTCACGTGAAAATTTGTGTTAATCTGACACTGCTGTTGGAAGATTCAAGCTGTTGTGACACATCAGGATGTACCTCAGTGATACTCACTAGTGGTCAGCAAAGTAGCACCAGTGCTGTCATTAAGTATAAGAGTTTTTTCCCACATCATTAGAGGTCTTACTCGGGCATTGATGAAACCCTGACCAGCTCTGCTGTTTGCCTTGGTTTTTCTGTTCATATCTACTTGATTTTTTTTTTTAATTTTATTTTATTTTTAAATCTGATATGAAATGATTTGCACTGCTTAAATCACTGCCAGCAAAAACCTAGAGTAGGTTTGTAGAGTCAAAGTCTTGTGCTGTATGTTTGCATCAACCTCAGTTTGTAAAACTGTCTGCATACTCATGACTTGTCCTGGCTCTTTAGTGGAAGGAAGCAGAATTTTTTGCTCCAAATTTGATGGTTCCTGTAGTCTAGTTCACAGGCAACCTGAAGGTCTTTAAGGTGAGAGAAATAAAGGACTAGGATGGTTTGTGTTCAGATGGCTGAAAAAACCCATCTGTTACTTGCTGACCCTGTTAAGCAATTGGTTTCCAAATTAATCGTGATGTAGGCCAAATGTTAACACACATCACTGGTGAGTAAGTACCCAAGCAAGACAGGGTGTTTGTTGGCTTTACTTGATTCTAATTTGTCAGCTATTTCTTTGTTATTACCAGGCACCAAAGGGAGTCCCTGTTTCTGCACTAAATTAATTCCTTCTGTTTTAATTTATTTAATGAGTTAGTTTATTTTCCCATGCACACCAAACAGAGACAAAGGCTCACCCCTCTAGGTTACATCTTTCTGCTTTTCGCTGTTGGAGAGCAGCTGCGAGCTGTGTCCTGGCAGATGCTGGTGCCAGTGCCCTTACGCAGCACAGGGAAGCCTGCATGACATTGCAGTCCTGGAGCTGTGTCAAACACACCATGGATACTTTGTAATTTGAATGCTAAAACGGAGATCTGCCCAAGTATTTGCAAGCAAGAGCCAAGAGGTAGAAACACAGAAAACAAAACCAGCTTTCTAAGCAGTGTCAAGAGTTCTGGAAAATTTGCCACAGGCGAAATCTGACTACTTCATTTTATAAGATGTTTGTCTTTTCTGTGAAGTCAGATATTGGAGCTCTCTGCCTTCATTTTTTTCTTGGAAACAGGGCAAGACTTTATATATGATGGCTTCAGAAGGTTTAAAACTAAGGATTTCACTGTCCTGGATAAACCTGGCATTGAAAATATGTTTGTACAGCTGTCACCTTTGTCCCTTAAGCTATTCTCTTCTGTGGTCAGTGGGTGTTTCTCATGCGTCTGTAGGATGACAGCCCGGGAAGGGACACACCTTGTGGGAAAAGATTCTTTAAGTCTGTGCCCTTTTGACACTATTCTGAGTGGATCAATGTGCAGCAAACCTTTTAGAGAGCTCTTTGCTGAATAAAATTTCTTTTTTTTTTTTTAAATAAATCTATAACTCAAATGTGTAGACCAAAATTATGGTACAGAAAACATTTGGTTAAATTAGAGAATCACTTTTTAGAAAATACCTTTAGGTATGTGTATATGAGAAATGGATTCAAAATTAGATCTTCATTGTCTACACCTTTTACACAGTTGTAAGTTCAGTGCAACCACCTTCTAGTGAGATAGTTTATGAAAGTAAATGCCTGAAGGTAGGTTCTGAAGCCTTCCTCATAGCCAAGGCCACATTTTTCTGCCAGCAGTAAAAATACAATTTAATAGTTAAGCAGTTTGGCCATTAAGGAAAAAAATCAGAACTAATCCCCAAAATGGAGGAGGTTTTGCCTATTTATATTCTTATTCTGTTTCTCTTTCAATTTCAGGTGACTTGTCAGAAAATTTATTTAGGATACTAATGATGTACTTCACTGGTGTGGTGTCAATCTATCCTACTTTCTTTCTGTACAACAGAAGTCAAACAGACCTCTTTATCTTGGAGAGTTCTGTAAAGCTACTTAAAAGCAGTGCATAGGAAAATAATTGAGGTGCTTTGGGACAATTTTTAGTTAAATTATCTACTTTTTCATTCCACTATCTGGTTTAAAACTCGTTTATGGCACCACTGTGTAAAAGAAGTGGTTTGGTAAATAGAGCTGCTTAGAAATAAGTAACTTGCAGCAGTAGTGTTAGCAAAAAATTACAATCTCCTTCAGTTCTACTTGCATATTTTTTTCTAGAGCATGACAAGCAAAAGAAAAATGTGACTATTCCAGGAAAATAAGTGATGAATCTGTCTGTGCTTTTTTGTAGTTTGCTTGGGGTTTTTCTTTCTTGCTTCTCCTCATGCTGTGCTCAAACATGCTCTCTCCATTGCTACATAAACAGGAGGAGAGGCAATCGCAACAGCATGCAGACCGCTTATTCTCAAGATGATTTGAGGCAGTTGAAATCACAGTTAATTGCAGCTGAGCAGTGAAACATTCAATCCCACCAGGAGTTCTAGACATGGTGCATGCATTTTTACGAAAGCTGAGATCTGTTCTCTGTTTTCCACTAATAAAGAAGGAAATAGATATTATGCAGGGATTAAATGGAACTCTTTGCTTCATACGTGTTTTGGCTGTTCATTTGCCAAATGCACCAGCTATGACTGATTGGAGATCTTATCTTGGTGTATCCTTGCAAAGAACAGTGGAAAGCCCAGATTAATGCAGTCTGTGATGTGAACAAGTTGAAGTTCCATATAGGTTTTATGAAAAAGCTTAAAAACAGGAGTTGAGAAGTTTGACTTGGTGGGCTTTTTGGGTTGTGGCGATTTAAATTTATTTTTTATTTTTTTTTAGCCCTTTGATTCTGTTAAAACCTGACATGGTAAAAGATTCCATGTAAGATTTGGGATACCATTTAAGCTTAATTTTGGAACATGTTACCTGGTGTGTAAGATGCTGCCATTTATTTGAAGCAAGAGTCAAATTTCACTTTCTTTTTGAAGAAAGCAAAGGCATTTTCTGCTGTTCTGGTTGGATGAATATATAAACACTTAGAATTAAGTGATACAAAGGGCTCGGATGACCTTAACTGCCTTCTAAGAGTTTCTGTAGTGTGCCTTGCTGTGTGTTGGGGAGGGGCTAAGAGATCAGTTTTATCAACTGCTCTCTCACCAAGAGTTGATGTTTAGAGTCAAGGGTTATACAGATTAACCATGTAATCATTAGCTATGCTCCAGGCATGTGTTAAGGAGGACTCAGATATCACTGCATCAATAACTACAGGGAAATCTTGAGCTAATAAAACATCTCTGCTGATGGTTAGAGGTACTACATCACTCACCAGGTCTGGTTTAGGAGTCCTTAACAGTCTTGTATTTTTAGCCCTTGGAGGAGGGGTGTGTCCATCATCACACAGTGACTAAACCTTTCGTGGGGCTATAAATACAGTGTGTGCTATTTCGGTTGTGGTACCTGCGAAATGATCTCGGTGAGAGAAGTTCTCTGTCAGTACGAGCAGTGTGCCTGCCTGACACCTGTTCTGAGGTTGCCAACATGTCATGTGTGATGCAGAGGCAACCAAGGCAGCTTGGAATTTTACATGTTTGCTTCTAAGACAAATGTTAGACAGTGAGAGTTTCAAAACAACTTCAGCACAGTCTGGCAGCAGAACACTTCCAACCTTTTTTTATTTCCAACACAAGAGACCTGTAATGAAGAACAGTGCTGTTCTTTTCACTGTGTATTGTGTTTGATCTTAACTGCTGCAGATACTGATTACTCTTCACAACTTGTAGAAGGCAGGTCAGTACAGTAGGCGAATCCTTTTTAGATATTGGAGGGTCCCTACAGATGCCAAGTGTTAAGGGAGCATTATAGATCAGAGGAAACCTGGTTAAATTGATATGCAGGGCAGCACTCCATAGGCGTTAAGGCTATTTTTTTAAATGATATTTCATGATACTTCTATTATTTTCTTCATTTTCAGTAGCTACAAGGAGAAAAAAAAATCATGAAGTAGACATGTCACTTACTGTTGTCTTGTAATATTCCTACCCAACCCCCCTTCCTCTTAAATTTAGCCCACTTCTATTCATATTCTTAACCTTTTATTAGATTGACTCATTTTTCAGTCAGTCTCAAGCAAAAGGCACAGTGAGGTAACTGGCCTACAGGGGTGTTCTCTCTTATTGCTGTCTTTAATGAGCTACAATCTTCTCACAGGGTGAATACTGCAAGGATGTTCTGTGAGCCCTGACAGGATAAACATGCTTAATGTTGCTTAGGAGAACAAAGGAAAATGTTCTCTTTGTAGGTGTTAAGCCTTGTTCTGATGCTTTCAGCTTTGTGAAAGAACTTGTAAAAGCCCCCAGCATAGATCCATGTGAGCAACTTCAAAATTCAGGGCAGGTGTACCCATCTGCAGCTTTGAACAGTCTCTGTACACCTTTGACTGCTTCTGGAACCTGAAAGAAAGGAAAAAGAAAAAACTTCATTTTTTTCACTTGGTGACTGTGCTGTGTTGGGTTCTTCTTAGCAGTATTGCATAGCAGGAGCTATACCAACTGCACGATGGGAGAACTGTTTGAAGTCTTTTAAGGCAGGGGTAATGTCTCTGTATTCTGGGGACTAATACAAGGATTTGACAGTTATCCTTAAAGGAATCTAAACTATGGGACATTTGAGGAAAGAGCCAAGGGACTGGTGGGAACAGTGTTCTGGCAAGTGCAGCTGCAAAAACATGAAGCTGTTTCTCCCCAAAGATTTGGAGGAAAATATCGGTGTTTCCTTTCACAGTAAATCTTGGGATGTGTAAATGGAAAAGAGAAAGACAAGGGAGCCTTTACACTGCCCAGCAGTATTTCTAAAGGCAGTTTGTTAGAGCTCATGAGTCATATGATTATCACAGAATCTTTTTTTTTTTTCTTTGATTTCTTCTCTTCATTTCCATTCTGACAGCTTAGGTCTGGGTGGGAAAATTTCTCTTTTGCTCCCACCTTTTCTTGTGTTCTGCAGTAGCTGAAACAAAACATTTGAAACTCTTAATATTCTTAATATGTGAAAGAAAGACCTCCCTTGTCATCTCTGCTGAAGGCCTGTACTTCAGGAATCCAAGAAGTGTTATTTCTGTGTTATTATCTTTAAGATTCATGGTGCCCTCTTCTCTTTATCACTGTGTAGAGATATGTTTTATGATCATGCAGCTGCTTTCAGTCTTGTCCTGTTCATGTTTTGATATAAAGTACTAAAAGTGGTATGTACAGTAAAGAAGGGACAGAAATTAGCCTTACCCTAAAGGGGAGGGTAGGACCAACCCCAAACTTTCAGAGAAATGAATAGCTTTACTCAAGTGCCGTAAGTTCTTCTTTTTGTCACTTTAGCCCTAAACCTGAGTAGCAAACTGAAAGCAGCTTTTAGTTCTGTTCTCCACAGAATCCATTCCTAGAAGAAGGAAGAAAATGAAAAACATAAGTGCATTGTGAAATTACAGTCTTCTGAGGTAAAGTGCCAGTGCCACTAACCACATGCAACAACATTATTAGCTGGAGCAACAGAGGTAAAAGCAAAATATAAGGGAAGCATTATGCTTTTTGCTTCTCAGACCACAAAAATACTGAAATGTTTAGTTTGGGGAATTTTAAAGGTACGAATTAAGAAATTATTGAGTGTCAGTGACTTGTCGTAATACCAAAGTCACAGGGGCTGGTTTGTCAGTGAGTAAGATGGAGCCTGTCATTTTCAGAAGTCTAGTCAGATGTGGGAACAAGCTGGTGGTTTTTGTCCCATTCTCTCCTGAGAATATTGTCTTTCGCAAAACTAAACATGAGACCTGGCAAATTTAGCACTTCCTGATCAGGTGAAGCTCTGGACTTGGGCAGCAAAGATCATGAGGTTTGTTACAAAATGTGGTACTTTGTGTGCTGTGCCTGTGCTCCTTGCTCTGTTAAATTAGTTTTCCACTGTTTAGTGTTGCAAACTGTGTGCAGCCAGAATCAGGAGATCTCAGCTGGAAAGGACTTTTTTAGTGCTTGTTGGGAATGGACAGGAAATGCCTCCCTCTTCCCCCTGTCTTTGTTTTGCCTGATCTAGGATCTCGTAACCTCCAGAATACTTCTCGGTGTTCTGTATGAACTAAATTAAATTACTTCTGTATTATGGTGGAGAAGCTGTAGGGCGAGACATGTAATGTTTATCACTTAGGGCTATAATATTATCTAGTTTATACCTTTAATGTAATAATATAAAATTTTGCTAAGATGGGTACAGTTGTTATTTCATGACCTACTGACTTGGTTGGGAGGCCTGCCGTAAGATTTAGCTTTCTTCTTTTCACCTCAGTTCAGTAACTATCTGTGCATGTTGGAGGGATTCTTTATGTAGTGTTGCTCTACACTGGACTTTTGAAACCACCATAAAAATTAGGTCAAAAGGATGTGTGTGGGTGTGTGTGTGTTGGTTTTCATTGTTGGGGATTTTCTTACTGATTTGTTTGTTTGTTTTGTTGTTTTTTTTTGGTTGGTTGTTTTTTTTTTTTTCTTCTTTCTTTTTTAACTGGGATCCTTTCACTGTTTCCATTTACAGCACAGCTCTGTGAATAGTTATAAGTGACAAATTCTGTCCGTTGCCATGCCACGGGCACAACAGATGACCCAGCTCTAGCTGCTCAAACTGACTTTGCTGCTAATGTGTCATGAAACTGTGAGGCCTATGGTATTGTTGCAGATACTGTTTATCACAGAAGGTTCTCACTGTGTCTTTGTTTAGTCCCTGGAAAACTATCTGCAGAAATATTGGAAAACATCTGGAAGTCATGGTAATTGTGTCCACCACAGCATCCTACTATATTAGACTGGACAAGTTCTTTCTGTATTTAGAAAGCAGAGTTTGGAGCTCTACTGTTTGAAGAGATATTCTGTCTGTTAGAATAATACAGATTAAAATATCTAAGGTATGACAAGTTTTCCTTCTAGAATAATGTATAAATTGGTAAGTAACACCAATTGTTGGGAATCTGACATTACAGAAATATTAATATATATATGAAAATTTTTCCAACTGAGATAAGTGGAGGCAATGTATTAGCTGAAAAGATTGATTACTGTAGGAGGTGTGCCGCAATCTTTAAGTGTTTTGTGGTGCTTTTCGGTTTTGGGTGGTTGTGGTTTTTGGTTGGGTTTGGTTTTTTGTGTTTTTTTTTTTTTTTTTTTTTTTGGTGTTGTGTTTTTAATGTTGGATAACTATTTAAGGGCAATAAGTCAGAATGAATTTTTGGAAGAGCTCAATTGTTTATAGAGAATACCATTTCATTTCTTGTAGCTGTATTATATTATCAGGGAGGGACATTTCCTGTTGTGGATAGCAGGGTGTTTTATTATAAGATTGAGGGCAAATCGACAGAGCCCAGATTAACCCTTATTCTGAAGCACCGTTTAGGAGGCTGCTTTGGAAATGCTGACAGGTTTAACTCCTCATTCTCTATAGAAATCTTTCTAAGATCCTTCAAGAGGACAGGCAGTTGCTTGGGGATTTAAGATTAACTTGATTTTTTTTATGCTACACCTTATTTCACCTTGGTGTTTTTCATAGACAGGTATTTTCTATTCACTGTGCTTCTTGGCTGTGCTACCCCTGCTGGCCCAATAGTGTAAATCTTTAAAACATGAACATATGAGCAGGAGAGGTTCTAATTTGAAACTAAGGATCATTTCCCTCTTCCAAAGGTAAGAATTAGGAGTGTGAGCCAAAGCTGTAGGTGCTGCATAGATGAGCCAGACATACTGAGTGCAGAAGTTGGGCTTCTGTGTCTGCTTAATACTACATTTTGGTTTCCTGTGGAGCCTGAATGATCTTGACTATGATCCTGCTGTTGTTACTTCAGCCTTTGTGTAGGCAGTCTTCCTTGAGTAGAAAATAGAGAGGCAGAATACAAAGAGGTGCACAAGCAAAATTACCTTTTCGTTCTCAGAATATCCAAGAGACATGACATCTCTCTCTTTTTTTTTTTTTTTTTTTTTTTTTGAGTGAGTTTTCAGGAGCACTTTGAAGAGGCTTAATGGATTTCTGCTTGTTCCCTGTTGTACAATCATGTAGTTCTCTTCCTATCTTTTTTCCTGCCATTAGAGAACAGGTTCTTGCTGTTTGCTGAGGTACTAATCAGTGGGTTATATTAGCATGGCATTTCTTTATATATAGTGAGAACATTTCACCATGTGTATTCTGTTTCACCATGCAGTGCATCACAGAGTGTCTGTCTAAAATGCAATTAAGGACTACAAAGCCTGACAGATCAACTGCCTGGAGAAAGCAAGTTGGTTAGAAAGCAAAACGAGAGCACTGTAAGTGGTACATTCAAACTTCAAGTACATTGCCTAGCAGAAGAACTGTTCTCAAGCATTTGGAATGTTATCAGCTGCTGGGCTATTGTCTTAGATCCCCTGTACATTAGTAGTGTTGAGCATCTGGTTTAGGCCACAAGCATATGAAAATTTTACTGGTATTTTACAAATTCTAGTCTAACCTTTTAAAGGATCGCTGTTACCTGCTGGATTGGCCAGAATTACCCTCCCTTCATTTTGCAGTACGTCTGCTCTTCTCCTTCTCTCTTCTTCCTCCCTTCCCTGTTGTGATGAAATTGCTCCCATGTAGCTTATGGTACTGATGCTCCTCCTTCCACAATAAAATTTGTTGTTGTTGTTTGCTTTAGGTTTTTTCTTTAACAGTGTGATGGTTTGAAACTGTCTTTTTAATTTTTCCTTGCAAAGTTCAAAACAGAGAAAGTGAAAGAATGTAAATAAGTCACTATTGGGTGTAAGAAAGCAAAATACTGATTGTTCTAAACACTTCCATTGGATAGATAGAAATGTTTAAGAACTATTACCCAAAACAAAGTAGGCATTCTGCACATTCTGCGTTCTGCAGTGGGGGCAGTTGCTGGGCTGTCTGGCTGCTGTTTTCTTCTTCTCTTCTGGCTGAAGATAACACACTGACCTTGGCAGCTAAGTTAACAACTTTCTGCTTAACTAACTCTGCTTCTCTGTCCAGGGAGGTCTGGGGGGAAGCTCCTGGGAGAGAGACCTTTGGGAGGGTCCCCTTTGGGGGGAAGCAAAGGGAGATTGGTTGTGCTTTTCTCTTGGTTGTATATATTTGTAAATGTTGTGAATTTTGTATATTTGTACATATTCATTGCATTTCTTTGCTTGTAAATACAGCCTTCATTTGCTTCCAGACTGGGCTAGCCTGGTTACTTGTTGGTAGGGGCTGAATTTCAGCTCACACCGACACAAACAGGCTTTATATACTTCATTACGGTAATAAGAAATAACCATAACAATACTTGGCTTCTGACTCTGAGGTTGTCAGCCTTTTCCCCTGAAGTTTAGTGAAATGGAAAATCCAACTCTGTTTTCTGGAGTCTGCTGACAATTCTACTATTCATACTTCATTTTTTATTTAAAAAGAAAACAGCTTTGTTTTAAAAGATGGTGATAACTGGCACAAAAGATTCTTGGCAGTACGCGGTGAGCACTTGTTGCAATGGCTTGATTTAATGCTTAGAGAAGAAGAAAAAAGGTAACTGCTAAACCTTTAATATATGCAAAAATTTTGGATATTTTGAATGAAAGATTGTCTTGCAGTTCAGTAATCTTGAGTACAAAATGATAGGAAACAGATCTGAGGTACTGAATTTGTTAGAAATAAATGCTTCAACTGCCGTCAACTTTGGATGCTTCCAGTCATGCTATAGGTGATTTTAATAAGAGTGATAGCTGGGACAAAATGACTAAGTTAATTTCCTGGCTGAAGTCTACTTTAATGATCTGTGTATACAGACAGAATGAAATTTATGAAGCCTGTTTTTACCTTTTCACAAACGACTTGTTCCAGCAGACTTGTTTTCTATACCTTTTAACTTCCTTCACAAATTGCCTTTTATTTATTTCCTCAGTTAAGATAGCCATGTATTTTGTGAGCATTACTGTATTTTCCTTGTAGAGTTATACCCCTAAATATGCTATTTCTGTTTGGTTATGGCAGTCACACGATAGGGAAAGATGAACAATGAAAAAAATTTGGACAAATTTTAGCTTTCCTTTAACTAATTCACCTTTATTTGTCCCATATATTCTATGGTTTTGTGTGGAACTCTTATATAGTCTGCACTTACTACTAGCTGCCAAAATGTTCAACTGATTTTCCAAAGTTTGAAGAAATATAATAGCAAAGAAAGAATAAAAAGTTACAATGAGTAAAAGGATGTATGACTGGAAAATCGTTCACTTGTTACTTGAAACAGGAATTGTCCCTAGGTGCATTTAAATAGCTCTTCATTACTTATTGCTTCTTTACTTGTCTTATTTACTTCATTTCTTTTTTTCTCCTATTACTTTAAAAAGCATCTTGAATTAGTTATGAAACCTATTCCTAAGAAAAGTCTTTTGTATTTAGCTTTCAGCTCTAAGTATTTCTATCCATTGCGCTAATGCTTTTGCTGAATAAAATGCCTTAAATGTCTTAGAACTACGCTTGCTTTAAAGCAGCAAAAGCTCTGTCCTATTGAACCATCCCAGGTGCTATGTTCCTTAGCAGGGCATGGACAAGGCCTTATTTAAACTCAGAATAGTTGTGGAGAAAACTTGTCTTTACTGCAGAGTTGAGAGTAGATGATTAACGAGCTGGAGGACTAGCCAGAGCTGGGCTCTGCCAGCAACCTTCTCATTCTCGCTCTAGGTTAACATTTTCATTCTTTCCATTTTATTGGCATGCATGAAACACCTAAGCATGCTGCCATCACACTCCTCCTACTATACTAGGATTGTTTCTACCACAAATTACAGGGTCATGACTGACCAAGAAGGGCAGGGCTTGGTCTCTTGTACCTTTTTATGGCATTGCAAATAGCTATGCAATCATCCTGGAGTAAGAGTGCAAGAATACAAATTACAGGCTAACCCCAGTCTGCTGGTGTCTTGCTTGCAAGTGCTTGTTTATGGCAGTTTCACTCTACTAGTTGTCTCACAAAAGGCGTACGGGTGTATAGGGAATATTGAAGGGTCACAGAGGTCTTGTGTAGGTGTAAGGTGGTTTAGCATGTATTGCTGAAGTTACTAGTGAAATAAGCTACCCAAGAATAAACCATTGGTATTGCATTGGTGTACAGCAGTTTGAAGACACAGCACTCTTCACCAATTTGAACTGTAGGTGTGCATGGGGAAGTAGACAGTAATTAACAGAAGTGAAATTTAGTGAGAATTGCTACCTGTTTCCATAAAATGCCAGCAAAGTTGTGCGTCTGCTTTCTGATGCACTGCTGATGCAAAAGCATTGCTTATATTAGGGTCCTTAAGTAACTATGACAGAGGTGGTAAGGAGAGGATCACAGATCAATGGGTGAAAAGTTCATGTATGTGTTGAGGTCTGCTTAGCAAGAGGTTAAAAGAGAGGTCTGACTGTCAAAGCAGTAGGTACAGTACCTGTCTTTAAATTGTTTTCTCAGGTGGTATTAGTAGTCATGGTCTTCTGACATTTGGTATAGTATAACAATTCTACATCTCCACATAATAATTTACAGTATACATTGTGCAGGAAGGTCAAATTTCACTTCCTTGCCCTAAGGTTATTTGAAATGAAGAAGGTACTCTTTTCTTCCACCAATGCAAAAACAGAAGGCCTGATAAGTCTTCAAGCCCCAGGGTAAATCAGAAGACTCTGCATGAAATTCAGGCAGAATTAACTAGCACCAGTCTAATCCACCTGTGAATGGTGGAAGACCCCAACTCAAAGACAGTGTGTTGTGATGCTGGCAGGGATGACACTCATATTGAAGTCTGCAGCACTAGAGAATACAGTGATGATTTGGAACAAGTATTTCAAATGATGCTGCTTTGAATCTCCTGGTAAATTCCATCTCCTGTCGTAAGGCTGCAAGCTGTTGTGGTATGTGCTATTTCTTTTTACAATTAATATCTCATTAAAACTTTCTTATGTGGGTTTAAGTTCTGTGGAGAAAAAAAAAATCTGAGCTCTGTGTTGTGAATAAAACTTTGATTTCAAGAACAGACAGGCAAATAGCCATATTCAAGGAGTGGGCACTGAATGTGGGGTTATGACTGGTTTCATTTAGCTCTATCTTGGAAATGCACATTATCTTTTCAGTTGCATATTTGAATCTTCCTGTACTGTAATGGACTTGAACACACAGAAGAATGGAATTTTGTCCATTTATCATGTAAATTGAAGCCTTGGAAGTTTGAAAGCACAATTCTTATCCTGTAAAATATCAGTGCATGAAACATTATCCAAAACCATTTATAAAGGAATTGGCATTAACTGGAAGCTGCAGTTAGAAGCTGCTAACTTGACCCTATATTTGAAATCTTTAAGAACTGAAGAGGGAAAGAGAAAATGATAGATAATTGAAACAAATGAGAAAAATAAAGCCATTTACTGCAAGTATTTTGCAAAAATGTTTAAATCTTCCATCTGTCTTTCTTCTTCTGTACCTCAGATGTATAAAACCAGATCTATTAATTTTTAAAGCTATGCCTACAATAACCATCTACATCAGAAGCTTACCAGATGCTTATGTTATATTTTGTCCACAAAGAGCTGCTTTCAGGGCAGTGTGCAGGGTACATGTGTTTGGAGGAAGTTTTTTTGCATTGCTTAGAAGAATGCTTAATTTTGATGTGCTCTTAGCACTTAGGTATCAACTTCTTTAAAAACATGATTTTATTTTTGCTTCTTGTAAGGTGCCAGGGTCTCCCAACTTGAATGGATCAGTGTTCTACTTCAAGCTTCTAACTCAGTTAGTTGCACCTAATTCTGAGGTAGTTCTCTAATGTGGTATTTTGGAAGTATTCCAGTTTCTTGAAATAACTCAAAGATATTAATTCATAATTCTGATGACTCCAACAGTAAATGTTTTATTTTTTTGGTTGGGAATAGGAAACAAAAATTCCCTACAGAAATATATCCAAGCACAGAGAAGGTTGAGAGATAGCTTTGTTATAGGGTATAAATCACTATGTTGAGGCTGTATAGCCTTCAAATAATATCAGATGTGTTGCCTCAACTGTGACATCATTATGCTTTAGATCTCTCAGTCCCTAGTTTCTCTGTAAAATAGATGGGTGCATTGTCAGCAGTTCTTTGTTCTGGTTACACTAGAACACTTTAGTGAGATTTCACCACTCTCAGCCATGGGAAATGGTCTGTTTGAGCTCCTGGCTGAGTTATTTCTGAGAACAATCTTTCTTCTTTAAAACACAGATTTTAAGTCTTGTTCCTATTCCCAGATGCTGGCTTTTGTAGAAATCTTTGTGGGGCTATACAAATGTTGGTTCAAACTCTGAGTAACTTCTCTTTATTCAGAACTAAAGATTTGTGGCAAGACTAGCTTTTTTAGCTAGCAAATGTGCACCTTTCCTTAAATCAGACATTTGGCTGCTGTGTCAGAGTTGAGCTGGCCCAAACTGATTTGGGTGAGGTGTGGCCTCTGCACGTGTCCTGTGTTTGCTTCTGTTCAAGTTCTTTGGATGGTTAAAATCCTATTGCAGGATTTTAATGCCTGGTTGTATCTGTTGGTTGTCTGTGCCTTCATGATAACATGTATCCCCATAGGACTTTTCAGGACTGTAAGTGGTCCACTCTGACCTTAACTGCATCATGCAGAGGTAAAAATCTGGGTGAAACAGTTGATCTCATGAAGTCTCTGGCCCCTTCTAATACAGTTATGATCTTAAATCAGTTGTTTCACTTGTTTGCTTTGAATTTTGTCTATATGAAGGAGGGTCTTGTAATAGCTGAGATTTAGAAAGGAAAACATAAAGAAAGCTAATTAAGAATTTTATTTCAAAATTATTTCTAATTTCAGTAATTAAGCATGTTTGTGTAAAGATTACTCTTGTAAGCGTCTACGTTTACTTGATGTAAATAACTTTGAAGAAACACAATGGATTGGCTTCATTACCTTCAGTTCATCACCATATGTTAAGTCACTAATATACAGCAGCTTCAGAGGCTTGAATAGTATTGATGATCTGCAATAAAGGAAGAGTGCTGCAGTTCTTGAGCTTTTTGTGAGTGACTGTTAGGATAGAAAACACTTCATTCCAACTGAAAAACTAAGAAGGTCCTAAGACTTGCAGTTATTTGCAGTGCTGTGGAACTTCTCAAAAGATAACAAGTGTTTAAATCAAGACTGACCAGTGATTAACTTGGACCACTTTCTTCTTTTGCATTTTCTGATTAAATCATAGCAGGCGAAACAAAAGTCGTTACCACTAAAACAACTGCATAGTTGCAGAGAAATGTTCCACAACTGCTCTGCTTCTTTTAACAGGTCAAGTTCTTGACCAGCTCTGTAAGCACAGCACTTCCTGTTTCTGTTGGAGAAGGTTCTGGTACATACACAGAACTATCAGCACACAATTGCAAATTCAGTGTCTTCTCCAGCCTTAACTGATGTAGCTGCCATGTGTAACGCAGAGCAATCATGTGCCATGCAGTGCTGGAGACTTTTAGATAGTGAAATTTAGTAGGATAAATGGGCCACTCTTAAAGCCATTTGCTTGGCATTCGGTTTGATTGGTAGCTCAGAACCCTTTTGTAAAACAAGAACCTGGTTTAGTTGTAGCATTGATGTTTACAAGTAATGTTCTGTTAGGACTTCTTACCCGTATGTTTACAAATAGAGACATCCCTCTCACAGTATGGGGAAATCTCTTCCTGATGTTGCTTAATTCCTGAAGTTGGAACATAGATGTGTTTCAAGTAGCAGCTCTCATCTACCCTACCAGGACTCTTCTGCATACATCTGAAAGTTGGAGTAGCAGAGGGCCAGGAAGCTTTGCTGATGTCTCTTGGAAAAGGAGAATTTTTACAGTGGTGAGCTAAATGAAATTAGAAGATTCCGTTGTCTCTGTCTCTGGGATGTTCAGGTGTGCTGTTTATCTAAATACTACTTGTATTTTTTTGAAAGATGAAGTCTTCATTTCTTTCATAAAGACTGGATTCTGCTAGTAGGGGATTTCTACTATTTCTATAGGAAATTCATTTTAGCCAAAATATCTGTAAGATATATCTTCACAAAAAAGTACACAAAACAGCTCAGAAGATGGAGGAACTGGTTGTGTTCTTTTAGTGGAGGTCATTGATCTCTGCAGTTTCAGTCCTTCCTAGCAGGTAGCAAGGCAGGACAGGGGATCCAGATTTGTGAAGATGTCAACATTCCAGAGACCCTTTCTGTACGCTGTCAGTCTGGGGAAGTTTGGGTACCAATGACTGAACAGGCTCAAGTAAGCAGTTAGGTGAGTGAGTACACTCAGAAACAAGAGTTCCAAATTAAGTTTGTTTCCTTTGGGGGGGGGGAAAAGGGAATATAAAAAATCAAGTATTGTGTTTCATGACTGATGTTCTCAAGCCACACAAATGGGATATGACTATAAATGTCAATTTGAACTTTGTCAATCAGCACAATCCCCAGAGAGAAGCAGAAAGGCATCGTGGATTGTTTATACTGCATCCATCACTGTGCCATTTCTGTCACTCCTTATTTGTTTTATAAAGATATCTGCTCAAGAGATAAAGCTGGAAAAGGAATTTAAGGCAAAGATTGGCAGCGTGGGGGGAAACGGTTATAAAAGAACGTCCACTTGTCCCTCTTTCTGAGTCTTTCCTTCAAACCCAACAAGCTTTGTGCTGCTTTCAGACCGCAAAATATGTAATGTATCCTGTGCTGAGCTTACTGTGACACACAGGATGACTTCTTATTGTTGTTCTTGTAACAGCAGTGCTTGAAGAAACATCAGAAAGAAATGTGTTCTTATCTGTCATAAAATCCAATTCTGTATAATAGCTATCAAAACTCTTATTCCTTCTGTGAGGCAGTTAGGCAGGAACTCTGGTTTCCATTTAAGAAAAAAAAACCAAAAGGCAGTTTTCCCAAAACTAATGGAGAAGCAGCATATATTCAGTAGTAAAATACACCCACCAAGAGCTTGCTCTTTCTAGGCCCTATAAACTGTCATAAATGCTTCTGCATCTTTTGAAGCCAGTAAAATCTAAAGTAATACCAAATTTAGTTGGCATACTTGCATTTTTTTATGTAAGTCAAACTTTTTGCCTTCCTAACTTGAAGGCTATGGGATTATTTCCAAACAGCTTGATGCTTTAAGGGTCAGGAGCCTTATAAAGAACAAACAAGAGACTAAATTTTGCTTTTGCTTACATGGGATTCATGCCAAAATAACTCAACTGATGTTACTGGAGTTACCCTTGTGAACATCCAGAATAATAGAATAAATGAAACTTTTTCTTATCTTGCTGCAAGGAGGACAGAAAAAAAAATTCTGTTAGGTGACTTGACTTTTAAGCTAGGCAACAATGAAGCTGCTGTGACATGCTGGTTTTGCTCTACTTTTAACTGCAATTGTACTCTGAATTTGTGTTGGTTTTCCTTGTGAATACCAAGATCTCAGAGTGTAAGGGAACACTCTACAAAAGGGTGTTGGCATGGCTAAGATTATTCTATGTTGTGGGAAAGCATCCTTAATGAACAAAATGAATAACTCCCCTTCATCACATAATCTTTGACAATCACTTGTTTAGCGTCCGCTTACATCCGTTTTCTTTGACAGCATGATCCTGAACAGAGCAGGCCATTTCTCAGCAAGCTTAGATTCTTTCTTGCACTTTGTCTAGCAGCAGCCTTTTGTCTCATGGTTGCAAGTACTTCCAGCTTGTGACTGCTTTGAAGGCTCACGTTCCCTGTTTTGTAGTGGCCCTGTGAAGCACGGTCCCAGTTGACTGACTGTATTTTTTGTGCTACAATGTGTAAGTGTGGCTTCTGCTGTCACCTCATTTCTATGGTAGAATCTGGGTGTGAATGAATAAAATTAAATTGTAGAGTCATGAAGCAAATAATCTCCTTACTGTAGGAAAGGTACTTTAGTCATATGAATCCTTTCTTATCCTGTGGTTTCTAGCTGCTTTGAAGTGCATTGCTAATGGGATTAGAATCAGGATTAGGTTGGTACAGAGATCAAGTCTAACCTCCCTCTTGAAGCAGGGTCAACCTCAGGTATCTGGGATGTGGGGACAAACCCATTGCTTTTACTGTAAACTTCCTGAGCTGCGGTGGGAGAATCATACATAAGTTTGGACGTTTTGTTTTACCCTGTTCTCCCCCTGCTGTGTTTTATCTCACTTTCAGACTGTTACTTTTCCTGAGAAAGAACATCAAAGATGATGTTTAAGTACAATTCCCCAGACTGCTGTAACTTTTTCAGCGCTACCAGAAGCCGTTAGTGAGAGGGACTATTGGACTGAAGACTTCTATGGTGTGCTGGTTTTATTTCTCATGTTCTCAAACCGGTGCACTTCAGAAAGCTTCAGTTTAAATTATTATGTAAATAATAAAAGTGCAAGAATCAAAGTAAGTCCAAATTTATTTCTATACATAGCAGAAGTTGTAGAAAACTTTGAAAATGACACTTCGTCCTGTATACTTCAATAATAACACCCCTTGGAATTTTTCCAGTTCACAGCTGATGATAAAAGTTACTCAATGTGGCTTAGAAATGCATATTAATATTATGCATATTATGCATATTAAACAGCCATAAGGAATCTGAGCTGGCAACATACATTTGCATAGGTTAATAGCTCTTAAGAACAGTTTTCACTGCAGTGATTCTGGAATTAACTTTCTAATAATTGTACAACACTGAGTAGATGGAAAATGTGACCGGTATGTTTAGACTAGCAGTGGAATATGCCTAAGAAGCAGAGCTAGAGACACAGAAATTTGTCATTTCAGAGTTTTAGTTGGATCCAGGACAGATTTAAAAGTTCAGACCTGTTTAATGTCCAAGTTACGCTAGCACATAAATGATTCAACCCTCTCAAAGACATCAAACAGCATCAGTAAGAAATAGCAAAGCCTTAATTTTTGCTGAAGGTGCTCCGTGGTCTTGGAAGAGTCACTAAAGCTCACGTGACAGTTCTCTTCTGCAGTAATGAACTTGTCTACTGCCACAGGCTGTCCATGTTTATTTATTAAAACATGAGTGTACATGCAAAGGTATTTTGTCACTATACAAAGAGAGGTCCTTAACTTTGGTCATGTTCATCCTGAGTAATAAAAGCTAGCTGTTATTAACCTTACTGGCTCTCCACACTGAAATGGTTTCTATCTAAAGCTGAAATACATTGGTAGGCAGTAGTATCAAGGCAGGAGCAAGGTTGTGGGTGTTGAAAACAGATGCAGCCTGCAAAAATATTATTAGAATATGTTTTAAATTTTGCATAGGAGATGGCTACAGATTTGAACTGTATCTTGGGAGAGAAGAGGAGAGCCTCAGGCTCCTTCCCACACTTATCACAAAAGCTTTTGCCATCCTTCCCATAACACAAGGGAGTTGGGGGGGAAGAACATTTTCTGTGGGGCTGAGGCATAACTCTAAGCAGCATCTTAAAGCAGTGATGCAGGTGAGGGGTCTGTACAGAATCCATGGTTAGTGGGGTTTTTGCTGGTTTGTTTGGGTTTTTTAGGATCTACAGTGTGGCTCTATCTGTACAGATTATCAAACACTAAAGAGGGAGAAGAAGGGAAGGTTGTTTTGAGAGTCTTCATGAACTTGGCTTAAACTGTAAATGTGAGATTTTTAATAGATTTTTTTGTTGACACCAGAACAACTCCAAAAGGAGCTGAAGAAGAGAAGACGTGAGATTTTAAAGGGATTTCTCACTGCTCAAACCTCAGGTCTCACCCAGATTTCAGCAGCATCCTTGGGGTCAGGCAAGCAGAGATGTAGTGATGTGTACCACTTCCTTACCTTCAAAGCTCATGATGGTTTATGCATATAAAAAAGGGGTTTTAATCTTAATGACACTGCCAAGAATATGTAAACCCTAATACTCTTATTGAAGCTAGAGTCTAATCCACAGTTCTTACCATCATTTGATTTCTGATATGCTAATTTAATGCACCATTGGTTTTGATGGTATGCCATCAAACAAGGAATGTCAAAAAGACCTTTAAAAATACATAGTGCTCAGGCAAGCTGTTTCACAGAGCTTGAGATATTTTTCTGTCCTGCTGTGAATTAGAAAGCAAAAATTTCATTTATATCTAAACATGGTCAGATGTGTATCTCCTGTCTTGGCTTTGTTGCTTGGTTATTCTTCATTTAAAAATCGAAGCAGTAAAAAAAAAAAAAGTTTTCTCCCAGGAGCTGTCATGGAAGAATTAATAACAAATGTGTTTTTAGCTGGAAGCAGAAGCTTATGGGGTAGGATGAGTAACTCTAGAAGAGTGTAATGTAATCGACTGTACTGAGCATTTAGAGTTTCTCCATGTGGATCAGATGCCTTTTAGTTCAGCTTGCAAATCTAGACTGAAAATACATGATATGTTTGTTCTTAAGCAGGATTAATGATAAGCTCCTAGACTCAATGGATCTGTGTATGATACTAGGAAAATACTTTAACAGAGATCACATCACAAATGGTTGTGTTACTGGTGCCCTTATGAATGTGTTACTTAGCTTATGAAAGCATACTATAGCCCAAGTGAAGCTGTTGCCTGTTGATTTCAGCTGTGTGCTCTGTGAGGGGAGCAATTTCAGTCAGAGAGATCTTACAAGGTCATAGTCTGCTGTATGTTCAGAGTTATTGCATTCTGTTCTTTATCACAAACTAAGCCCTTATGCCATACCCATAGTCCTTGTTGGCAAGGCAAGTCAGCTACCAGTGTTAGGCACTTTTTACTAGGATGAAAGAAGTCATGCTGTTAACTGACTGAGAGCTATGCAGTCTTTAAAAGTAGATCAGTCCTCAGAGCTTCAGGATACCACAAAGAACAGGTAAAATTTTTGAAAAGCCTTGTACAGCCTTTTACCAGCCAGCAGCAAAAATGGGTGGGGTAGGATTGCAGTTGGGGGGAGGAGCATCTTTTGCCACTATGTGATTATTTAATTATTTACTAGAAAACCATTCATTCTCCTGAATTGCTGTGATCTAAACTCTTCCCACCTTAACCAGCTACAGCAGTCAATTCCATGTCCCTCAAGTATTTGAAATGGCTGGAACTAGCATGTCAGGATGTCAAATGATGGTGATAGAAGTTTGAATGAAAAAAGGAGCTTTATGGATCACAGTACTTGGTTGGAAGATCACATATGTTTAAAGGCTTTTCTCTTAGAGACATACATCCATGACAAGTATGAACTGAAATGTTTTAAAGAGTTTACAAATTATAATTAACAAACTTACTAATTAAATGTAAAGTGCATGCTTACTCATGGACACAGACATTCAGGCTAAGGAATGCTACAAATGTGTGGTAAAACTACAAATATCACTCACACATAATTTCTGTTGGGGGAAGAGGTGTAGCCAGCCAGTGAAAGATGTGAAAGCTAAAATTCATAATGGTGAGGCGAGTTGAAAAGTTGGGAAACTCTGAACAAGTTAATCAAAATAAATAGCTGCTCTGGTGTTGAACTCGGTTCTCAGAGCTATGATCAGCAGCGTTCAGACACTGGCAGTGAATCAAATATTTCTTCCTTCTCCAGCAGCAGTAGTCCTGACATGTCTCTTTGGAGAAGAAGTATTTTTTCACTGTAAACATATGGCATTATCTTCAGCTAATGCTTTGTGAACATTTCCAAAAAGGACAAATCTTACATCACAGAAGGTCAAGCATGCAACTTCATTTCCTCTTCCAAAGTTTAATCTAAAAAAATTATTTGCCTTTTAGTACAGATTTAATTTGGAGCACATATGTATGACATATGTAACATCATCAAATAGGTACCTTATGTTCATCAAAACAGTGGGAACAAAATAAAACAAAACAATAACTGCCAGGTACATAGTGGTAACTGTACAGACTGGTATGAATTGACACCCAGAGCTGCCTGGTTTTGATTTTGTAAGTGTCCTCTGTGAAGAGAATCAGCCAGAGTAGTGGCCTTAAAATGCAGGCCTGCATTTTATGAATATTCATATTGCATTGGGTAGTGTATAATGTAAGCATCTGACACCTTTAAAATACAGTCACTTATGTGTATTTTAAATACTGTTATAAGCTAGCATGTTTTCCTGTGCCACCGAGTAGGCATCACAGTGTCATACAATGGATTTCCATGGAGCACGGTGCATTTCTCTGACTGCCAGCCATTTTTATTTTCTCTTTTGGCAAATGTAACCACTGAGTTCTGGTGAAGTGATCTTTGTGCTATTGTGAGGATGCCATAAAAATGTCACTTGCTGCAAAAAAGCAATGGCACCTAAAGTGGCTTGGCATTTGTATCCTACAAATTACATATGGTAAGTAGGTGGATTTGTGAGTTCAGCTTTTAGTGTAGAAAGTTATATGTAAACAAGTAGTCAGAGTGCTCCATAATGCTAGTCAAGAGACACAATAGGACAGCTCTACAAGTAAGATTTCTGTTCCTGAATGAGATTTTTCAGGTCATCTATTGACCTGTTTATCTCACAAACCAAAAGTTCTCAATTGTGCCTGTCATGTGAACTTTAAATAGCTTGGCATTGATTTTGCTTGAAAATAAGGAGTAAATATATTGATTTATATGAAGTTAGCAGTGTAAACACAATAGTTTCTGATGCTGTGATTTATCATTATTTTTCAAATGTATTTTCTTTTCCCTTGAGGTAGTTAAAGTTATGTTTTCTGTCTTAAATTGCATTTATGACAGTAAGAGCAAAATCAGGTTGTTGTGGACTTACTGCTCATTATTGAAAGTGCTTAGGTTACACCAAGCATCTACTACATGTACTTGTTTAAAAGGACTTCTATAAGAGTTCTATTCTTCATCTTATATTGGCAAATTAATTCAAAGCTTTTAAGTGAAAACAAACCCATTTCTGTTTGTGTGCTTGGCTTTGTTTAGGCATATGTCTGGGTTTGCTACTCTGTTACCTCTGGCAAGGGTCTAGTGTGGGTATCTTGAGACAGTTTTCTTTTTTTTTTTTTTCAATCTCTTCAGCAAAGTCTACCTAAGAAAGGTGATGCAGGAAAGAAACTCCTGGATGCCTCATATCAAAGAGAAACTACTGACTTCTCCAGGTTAATTTTCATAGCAGGAGACTTCCTGCATCCAAGACTTCTGTAAAATTCACTGTGTTTACATGGTACCTTCAATTTAAAATTACATGAGGAAGGTAGAAACGATCCCTTCCCTTTTGCAGCACGTCATTTTAGGAGCAGGCACTTTCACATTGTTTTTGGCAGTGTTCTGAGTGCTTTGTTTTATTTTTAATGTAATGATAAGTCAGAGTAAACTTCACAGAATTACAGGCCCAGATATCTGAAATACAATCATCCATCAAAAGCCCTCAGTGGGACAATTACAGCCCCCACATCCTCCCACATCAAACCAAGACTGTAGAAGAAGAATGCTTGAGGGCTGCAGCTGATATTAGACAATGCAAAGTACTCTTCCTTCAACCTTTAGAGGATCACCTGCTATTCTTACTAATCAGGTGAGATTAATTGAAAGTGTGTATTCTACATTAGTATGGACTTCACATGTTTTGTATATTCTAGCATCTGTCTTAATGATATGTATAAATTAGATCCACATCTCTCATGTGTTTTTCATGTTCTTTACAGAGCAAATACAATTTTAAATACTCCTGTGATATCAAATACATTGCACATCCAATACCCACTCTTCAATGTTGCATGCTCTCAGCATTGTTCTTGTATCTGACTCTAGCTTTCTTCCCTTTCCAATATCCTCCTTGCCTCTTGAATGCCAAGAAGACCCTTAGTGTCATCATTGCTTCCAAAGGTTTTTCAGCATTTGTTCCTTCCTGCCTCTACTTACCCAGCTCGGTCTAGGATCTGATTTTCAGGTGACGTACACCTTATTGTCACTTACACATGTTAAGCAGGGGTAAATTAGGTTGAAAACATTACTTTGGTTTAAACAAAGAGCTTTGTGATTAGTTAATGCTTTGCACAGACTGCAGAGCACTAAGGTGCCGGAAAAGATCCTCAGCAGTAAGTGATCAAGTCCAGAATCTTGCTGTGCCATGCACAGACCAGTAGGACTAGTGATGCTTCTGTGAGTTTCCTGTACAGGAAATGCTTTGTGGGGAGCCTGAGCTCTGAGTCAGATTTTCTTTTTGTTAGCTTAGCAATTAATTTTAAAAGGTGTGTGTAAGGAGGTGGCAGTTATTTGATGGGGACATGAATATTGCCAATAATGGAATCCTTCAGGCACATCGTTGAGAAAATGCATGGATTTATTCCTTTGTGTTTTAAAGTATAGGGGATGAAAATTTAAGCTGTAGATGTATCACATGGAAAGCCATATGGCCATGGCCATGCTTGGAGAGGCATTTGACTTGGCCAAATTCATTTCCCAGCAAGCTTGTCCTTGCTGACTGCAGGCTTTGGTGGATTATAACAGGAATGTAGACAAGGTTGTCATGTCCTTAAACATTTTTAGTGTGATGTAGGTATGAGCACAGGTGGGCAATGACACACTTTGTGCTTCATTTCCCAACGTGTGTCAGTTATAATTTCACTCCCACAATTGGAAATAAATATCAGTGATGATGGAGCACCTTCCTCTAAGTTCCACAGTTAAATGGAGACATCTGAAAATGTGGCTCATGTTCTTTGTTGTCAAAGGAGCTTTGGCACTGTTTTTCTTGCCCAGAAGTAACGTATGTGTAATCCTTGTTTATCAACACGTGTTTTTCCTCAGAGCTGCACTATCGCATCTCTGGTGCTGTGGGTAATATTTTTGTTGTTATTCCGTAGAAACTAAAGGTGAATAACTCATCTTCTTGTGGAAGTAGATGCCTGAATGAACAGAGAAGTCTCTGCAGAGAGTAGTGAAAGGTAGCAAATGGTACTGAGTAATACTGCCTTTGCTCACAGAAAGAGTACAGTAATGAGAAAGCATACAATTGTGCCTTGTAAATAACGCACAAACATGTACACTGCAGATAATTTCCATGATGTGCTATGAAGCATAAAGGATTCTAGAAAGTAAGAGCAAAAGTACTCTGCCTTGAAAACCTCATTCTCCTGACTTGATATTACCAATATTACTTAGCTCGTCTGGCAAGTTTCAGTGGGTGTAGGAAGGGAATGCATCTTATTTTGAGATTTTAAAAGGAACTGAATTTTATATTAGCTTCACAGTTTATTTGTTTTTATTTCTGTCAATAAAATCCTGCTTTTCCATGGGAGCCTCTGAGGAAAGCTCACTCAAGATGAAAGGAAGTGGAATGCATCTGAAAGAGCAGCCAAATTTTGATGGCTTTTTCTTGCTGATGATATGAGCAGTTAAATCTTTTTAAAAGGCCCTGTCAGGTGTACAACTCTTTCCTTTATGAATTATCATACTTGATCATTTACCCAAACCTGTTTAATTTAATTCTTTTAAGAACAAATAACTCTTCTATGAAGTTTAAAGGCTTGTGTGCAACTTGGGTTTTCCCTGGCACCTTCAGGTTGGCTTTGATTATCACCTTAGCATATAGGATAAAATGCCCTTTGTGCTGCATTAGAGAGACAAGGGGGATGTGGCAGCCTTGCATGGCTAGTGTAATGGTTAAGCTTCATTAAATGTAGAAACATTTTTTGCTGTTGAATAACCTGATGGACCCATGATATTGTTCCTCTCAAAACAGTCATTTGACCCCATGTGCTTGAGGTGGGGTAGTGTCTCCTGTTTTAGTGATCTAAAATAGGAAGCATGGAGAGGACCATGCCCCATCACTTTGTGAGGCGTTAGAAAAATCCGGCTCATGCTGATGGGAGTTACAATCCTGACAGTGCTGGGCTTCCTAAGTACATTTCTGATAATGTTAATGTGTGCCATGTTATCTGCTCATATTAGGAATGCTTTGTACCCATTAAAACCTACTGGCCCATGATGAGTTCTGGACTGGCATAGCTGACCAGTTCTGGTGCCTATCAGTGAAATGGTGGAATTTATAATCTCTGAATCCCTTCACTGATAGACAGTTTAGACTGTGGCAAAGGAACACACAGTTGAATGTTAACTTAAAATCCTTGCCTTTCAGAATAGCTGTCTGCCTCCAGAAGGTAATGTCACATTATAAGTGAAGCATGTTAAGTTGCTCTTCAGACCTTGCAAGGTGTTAGCAGAATAATTCTTTTTCTCTTTGTGGCAGTTTAAATTGAAGGACTTTTTGCATGAGGGCTATGGGGAAAGAGTGTGTGCTTTGCATGGAGTGAGGGTGTAATTTGTTCAGTAATCTGTTTGATCAGTTCAGCCATGTGCTTAGATAACACTTACCATGCCAGTGTTTAAGCACAGAAACATTACAGCAGCAGGGAAGGTATTCATACTCTTTCATGTCTTCTCTTCCTTAAATTCATAGGCTTGCACATTTTTCATAGTTGAGCTTTTCTCAGTGTTTTCCATTGTCTCACTGTGAATGAGAAAACAACCTAGATGTAAAGAAACATTTATTTGTCATTAAATGAACCAATAACCCAAACCATCCAGACACTAATTACTCTCAATGTTTGTTAGCCAAAGATTCCTTGGCAGCATGAAGTGTTGTTTTTGGTACCTGTTTCTGTGGAAACCTGAAGTTGTCACCAGCACATTACTTCATAGAGCATTTTGACAAACTCTCTTGGATGGAGAACAAATAAAGTACACCTAAGTATCTGTGTTATTAATTATCTCTATTGGCTAGAGTTGCTCAGGCGCTGCTCATGACCAAATTGAAGTTTCTTGAAGCTATTCACAGATGAGGATCTGCACTGACTTAGTTTATCTGGTTGTAGACTGTTGCAGCCAATTGCTGGGCCTGCTGCAATCTACCCTGCTTCTGAGCCAACAGAAGCTGAGGAAAGTGGCTGTGAATCGACTAACCTCCTGTCTTGGCTCTCAGTTGTTAGCCTTTGCCATTGCAGGTGAACATAAAATCTCTAAAATGACTTGACAAACATGTTCCCTGCTTTGTCCTGCAGATGATCAACAGAATCAATAGCCCCATGTACGTAGCATCAATTAGCACAGAGCTCAATGAGGAGAGTAGGAAATGCAACAAACAGCTCTTTTTCTATTTCTTGCCTTTCTTTCTCGTCTTTCTTTTAACATCTTTTTGTCATTGTTTTGCAAAAAATTTTTTTTTTTTCTTTTGCACTTTGCAAGTATCAGTTCTTGGTAATAGTCTTCACTGCTTTAACTCCATTGACAGTAATTTCAGCACAGTAAATTAACTGAATGTGTCTTTTGTTAAACCTTTGAACTTTGTTTAAGGAGGTGCTAAGTTCTGGTAGTTAACACACAACATTGGGTAGGAGTTTGCCTCAGTACAAAACTTGCTCTGTTTTGCTTCATATCTCCACCTACAATTTCAAAGACTTCTTCATGACTTATATTGTACAGAATGTTCCTTTCAAAGGAGAAAGAGTGAAACAGCTTTAACAGTGTTGGAAAACAGGATTGAATTTTTACATGGGAAATGTATTACATCTGCTTTAGCTAGTTTTCTTGTTTTCTCAGCATCAAAAAGTGTGGGCTTTTTTCAGGAACCTCCTACCTACTTATTTTTCACATCTCTAATTCTTCAGAGATTGTGAAGTTAGGGGATGACCATTCTTTTCCCTTCTTATTTTTGGGGTAATTTCTTCCAGTTTCCTTATTTTCTAATTGTCCTTAATCTTATTTTTTGTTAACTTTTTTCCTGAAATAATTTTTATACAATCCAAATTTACTATCACCACTTTGTGCTAGCATTCAGACTGGTGCATCTAAAAACTACCCAGAGTCCACTGGTGGTTTTTAGCAGCTATTTTTAAGTGATCCTAATTGCCCTTTGAATAGAAGGTGTGAAGAGCTATTACACCTCATCTAGTTAGCTAATTTTCCTACTTTTCACTTTGTTTAACAAGAGCTGTTTTCCTGGTTTAGAACTGTTTGACTTCTGGCTTTGTTTCGAAATCCCTTCAGACTGTGCTGTGACTTCATATGTGTACACCCTTTATCTATTGCCCACAAGTCTTTGGTTACCTGCCTTTTAACATTTTGAGTATGTCATGATTTATTATAGTTTACTTCATATTATTTGTGATGAGTAATCTTATCTTGTTTATATTTTAATCATTCTCCATCTTGCTTTTCACACAAAGGTTTCAATAGTTCCCCTTCTCTCACGTTACCACCTGAAATTCTTTAAGTATCTCCTCAAAATGTAACCCTCCATGTAATTGTACTTTATATCTCTGTTTACTTTTGCTGTGGATTCAGCAAATGTATGAGCACTGATTCAGGCTTTAATTACTTTGCTCTTATGGTGGTAACAAATTGGCTCTATCAGAAGTTGTTGTCATGAAGAGGTTCCAAAGGTAAAAACAGAATGAATTTCTGTATGTGTAATTACATGTCACAATTTAAAGAGTTTCCATACAGCCAAGTCTGTAATTGTTAGTAATTTTTCAGCGTTGTGAAGGATTTATTTTGGCAATTTCACAATCTTTTGCAGAGGTGAAATATACTTCATTTGTATTGGAGAAAGAGCTTATTATCTTTGGTGCTGCAGCTGTGATCAATGGTGGTCATTTAAACTCTAGATGGCAAAGGAATCTTAATTGTACCCCATGGTGGTGGTTGGTCAAGTTGATTGTCAGAGTGCTGTGTAACTGAAGGGATTCTTCTCTCCAGTAGTTCAATTTGTCTTTCATTATAGTTGTGTAGTTCCTGGTCGCCAAGATGAACAGTCATGCAGAAAATCTGTGACAGAATGTTTAGACTGCTTCTAATGCCTTGCACTCTGAATCTATAAATATTATTCAATTACTAAGTAAAGGGAATTTCATGGAGTGTTAATGATGGCAAAATGACATTATTCTTTTACGTTTTTATGGAAGGAAGTTGCGCAGAGTGAATGAGAACATGTAATGGGAAGACTCAATTTATTAAAGCCTCTGTGCAATAAACAGGAAGTTTAGCTTGGACTGCATGCCATTAAATACTGAACACTTTATTGCTGTTCAGCAAAATCAATACAGAACAGAAGATTGTAGTGAATCTTGTGCCTGCAGTGTAATACAGTCTGATAAAAATCAATGCTCAGTCCCAAAGTCTAGTGTTTAATAATATCCACTGTTGATATCTTTTATTGATTGTTATGTTCCTTCAGGCCATCTGTTAATTTACTACCTCTGTCTGGATATGGGAAAACCAGTGACTTAGAGAAATGTGGGGTTTTTTTTTCTGTTTGTTCTATATTGTGTATGGGTTACTTCTACTAAAATCCATAACTGTTGCTTGTGAAAATATTGCTTGAGGCATTAATCCCTTCTCAGCTCAAGACAAAATACTATTACCCAGGTCGTGAATAGGCAGGAGTGTTCCTTTCACAGGTGTTTTTTTAAATAAATCACTCTCCTGGCAGTAACAACCACAAGTAGATATTTTTCTTTTTTTAAGTTTGTAGTAGACTCTTTATTAAAACTCAGTTTTTCTGTAATAGACTCTATTAAAAAGCAGTTTTCCTGTAACTAACTTAATTTAGTCTATTTTTACATACCTTGTAGAAATATCAGGGCTGGAGGTTGGTTTAAAGTAAATCTTGTTTCATCTTACAGTATTTAACAGGAATATATGAAATATGTGAGAATATCACTAATTTTGGCACTTCATAATTTTCCTAAAAAGAAATTGCATCTTCATCCCTCAGTGAAGGTTTGAGATGTGTGCCCTGAGCTTTTTCAGCAACAACTCTCTCCTTTCCTCAAACAATCCCAGGCATATTTATGAATGTTTTATAGAATAGCAGCATAACTCAGTTCTTAGTAGGTTATTGTGAATCTCAGAAATTTTTACTGGCTGGTTTATTTTTGTATATGCATGTAGTATATTTTGTCCTGTGCTATATTATATTCATGAAGTATTTTCTATATAGTAGAGTGCTTGAATTCATAGGTCTTGAACACTATTGGGAAGCGAGCCTGGTAGCCTGGTGTATTGACTTGCAGCCCGCTCTCTAACCAGTAAGTGCTATTTCTTCTTGAATGATGAACTGCTAAGCCTAAATGGAAATAACCTGTCATTTGCAAGCCTACAAACACAGTCCATTTGCAAGTTGCATCAGAAATCTTATACTCATTTGGTAAGTTGGAGAGCCTGCTCAAAAAAAAAAAAAAAAGTGTGGGGGAGAAGGTTTTATGTCCATACACGGTAAAGAATTTCTACAAATTGTTTTGGAATTTCTGCTGAATCACTCTTCAAATACTTCAGAGAGACCTCTGAGAAATGCACAGTGATGTGAAACAAATTAGCTGCAAACATCTGTCCTGCCACTGAAAAGTATTTCTTTTTTAGTGACAATAATGTACACAATTTTCCAGACATGAGACACCTCATCTTTAAGCAAGTGCCCCAGAAAAGTACTTTTATATAGTACCATGCAACACTGAATTTCAGGAGAGGTCAATGCAGTCTCCAGACTGGTTTTGCACCAATAGTGCAGATACTTGGAGCACAATGCACATGTTACTGTACAAGCAAACTAGTAACTTTCTAATAGTCAAAACGGGTAGTTCAGTTGTATTTAAACTCTTTTCCAGATGTTTGAAGTCTCTGCAGGTAGTGAAAAATCTTAACTGTGTAACTGAAAGGTTATGATACCTACTGATTTAACACTGTTAATGAAGGAGCTTCCTGAAGCTTTTCCAGGAATTGCATCCAAATAGTGAGTGGCTTCAGCTCTTAAGATCTGCAATATCCACAGCACTTAACTCTTGCAAATTAATGTGTATTTTTGGCTTTGTCAGTGTGTCAACAGAGACATTAAACCAAACTTGGAGTGGTTTTGGTGAAGACTTCAAGCAGCAGGAGACTAATTGTGCTCTCAGCTAAGTCAACATAGCATGTCACTGGATTAGAATTAGTTTAAAGCTTTAAAAGTTGAAGTCCCCAAGTACACAGGGGTGAATGTGATTGCTTGGGTCACTGGATAAATTTGGACTGTATATGTGCCTGCAATTTTTTTTTAAAAAGAACTTTGTCTCTCTCTTAATTACATAACTTACTAGAACCTGCTCCAGCTTCTGAGTATTCCAGTTTAAAAAAAATGTGTGGACATGCTAATTTTGAATTCCTATTTCAGAAATGTAATTTTAATTGTGAACAGATCTCTTTCCTAAATAGCAAGTTTTCATTAAGCTAGGTCACTAATTCCAGATCCTGGGCAAACTGCAAGTGATGATGAGATGCAGATCTTCGTAGAGTGCCTGATGGTGTAATAAACATTTGTGGCAGGCTTGTTTTTGCAGAGATGGGTAAGTTTGTGTCACTTATATCAATATCTGCTCAGAAGCCTATCTGAAGCGATTGGCTCTTGCAAGGGCTAAAATAAGTTGTATTCTGTTGTGAGACTGGACAGTGGACTCCTCTACACATCTTACGGCTGAGAGAACCTCAGGGAAGGGTCTGCTGGTTCTGACAACTAAGTAAGAATAAAACCCTTGTGAATTCAACCTCTGAAATACGTTGTGGCTCATAAAATTAGCCTGTGTACAAGGGATGGATCCGAGTGTACTGATGATTGTCTCTTTGGTCTGCCCAGCCGGATGCGGACAGTTTTTGCGGAGAGCAGCCTGCCCGTGTGGTTAGCCCTAAGAGGGAACCGCAGTTCCTGTTTCTGAACAGCAGGGCACACCTGAATGTGACTCAGCTTGTGGCAGTAGCCGCCGAAGTCCACGGCTATCAAAAACATATCACTGCTAACAGAAAAGTGATAAAGCTGCAGGAGGGAGGGCTAAAAAACTACTCTCTGCATACAAAGAAAAAAAGTTTTTAATCTGCTGTCATCACTGCTGAAGAATTTGGTAGCGGCAGAAAGCCAGTAAGATAAAAATCAGCGCTTCCTGTGCACTGCTTGTTCTGTTGTCTTTTAGCACACATTATTATCAAGTGCTAGTAATTGGTATTAAATCTAATTCTAGGATAACTTCTGAGAAATTATTTTACAGCATTAGCAGCTGGAAGAACGTGTTGCCTGTTAATTATTTACATTGTCTGTCTCCCAGGATAACAGCTGGCAAGCAACAGAGTCTGGAACAAAACCCTGTACCCAGATAAATGCCACATTTATGTAGGTATAGGAGTATACTATGTAATCTCTTAAGCCAGTGCCTTCAGAAGTGATTAAATAATGCCTGATGTAGGGACTCCTTTGGAGAACATCCTGTATGTCTTAAGTAAATGGGAGGTACTTTGCGCGGGTATCTAATGCTTGCAGTTTTATAATGTGACAGGAAAGGGCTAAAGAGTCACTGCACGCATAGTTATTCTACAAATCAGCGAAGACAGCTGTCATCTTTTAAATGTGACTTTCTTGGCTGATTTTGAGAAGAATATAAGAATATTAGCTGTGAAATCTCTGCTGGTATTTTTTCCCTCTTTCTTCAGTGAGGTATGAATGCAGATCACTAAGCAACACCACCCTCATTCCAGGTAGTGGGAGTAAGACTTTGTGCCAGAACTGCTTTTAGTTCTGGACAACTGATGATTTGCTGGTTTGCTGAGAAGGCAAACCAGTAAAGTAAAACTATATATTTTGTCCTTTGAGTCTTAAGACTGTTCAATCTGTTTACTAATTTCCTCTTGTTTGCTATGGGAGTACATATCCTCCCAAGGGAGTATTCTGAGGCGTTCTTCATGTGCTTACTCTTTGCTTGGGGATGCAGTGGGTTCTGTGAGGTCTTGATCCATAACGAGTCATTTGAACTCTGTTGTATTTTGCCTTAAAGAATGGAAGGATCATAGAGACATCCTTATAAGGAGTCAGCATGCTCCTTCAGTGACAAAAAAGATGACAGCTGACAAGGTGTGGCACTTAAAACCTCTACGCCTTTTTTTTTGAAGGAAGACATTCACTCTGAGGCTCTCTGCATGATCTCTAAATGCATCTTGCTGTTTTACTTAAAATTGCGTGTGCTTTATTTCCTCTTCTGTCTTGTCTAGTTGTGAAGCTTGAACACTGGAAATACTGTATTTTCCCCAGAGGGAAATAGATTCTTGTGAAGGACAAAGCATCTGGGAAAACTGGGGTGAAAGGAAGTTTAGGAATTGTATGGCATAGTTTTCGAATAAAAATCCCAAGATGGTTTTTTAGTCTTACAGAGGAACGGTTTGCTCCATTCCCCCCACCTCTCATGAGTCATTTAGTTTGCAAATTGTGGTTAGTTGTGTAGACGCATACTGTGTTGTATGTTTATTGAGAATGTGCAACTTAAGTTGCACTATCCAAGCTAGAAAAACCCAGGGAAATGTAATGAGAAGATCACAATAAGAAGCTCTGAGCACAGTGCTGCTTGTTGCACCTGGCTGTCATACTTCCATTTGCTTGTCTCGTACAAGGATTCTTACTGCTAATCAATATTGATATGAAGCTCAGAACTTGCAAAGGATTGGATAGAGTAAGTGCCAACATGACCATATGCCTTTTGGCAGAATTGGATGGGCTCAAACTGAGAATGTTTGGCTTTTTAAGTTGTACAAATTTTCACTATGTGTAGCCTTGTCTCACAAAGGGAGTTAATGAAATAGTATTTTGAGGGCTATGAGCAAGACCCTTTTTGCTATTGAAAAGGAAGTGGTAATAATGCATATTTAGGCCATTCATTTTTATCTGTTTACAATACAGTTGTAAGTTTTCTGCTGTTCATAGTAAAATTCTGTCTAACATATACTGCTTATGACTATAAAAATCCTCTCATGCAATTCCAAGGAAATACTGGGAAGCCTTGCTCTTCCATCTACAGTCTATATGTCTCACAAACTGTATTGGAATAATTAGACTGAAATTTAATATTTGTTCACAGACTAACAGAGATTGATCAGTAACACAGGAGGCTGTCCCCAAATTGTTCTGGTGCTGTCAGCATAATTTGGTCTCTGTAGTGATCCAGCACTGCAAGTTTTTGCATATTGCTGCTCACATTTACTTTAGCAGTAGTTGCAGAGGAAGGTTGTAGTTGCAGAGGAAGGTTGTAGTTGCAGAGGAAGGTTGTAGTTGCAGAGGAAGGTTGTAGTTGCAGAGGAAGGTTGTGTGAAGTTTCCCTGCCCCCCCTTGGTGTTCTGGGGTGAATTTAAAAAAATATGGTAATTCTGGGCCCCACACAGCCTTGGCAATCCCATCCAGCTTTCATTTCCATGTTTTCCACATATGGCTGTGAAATCCAGGGTCTGACTGCTTTTCTAAATATAGACTCGTCGTTCTATTAACAATGATAGATGCAATAAGTCTCATTTTGTTTTCAAGACCTTGCTCTTTTGCAATGTAATGAAGTGTTGAGTCCTGTTGTCCATTTCAGTGTCAATTTTGAGGTAACTTTTTTTTTTAAAACTGAATATTGGGAAGTAGCTCCTTTTTCCCTTTTGAAATAGAAAGCATAATAGCAAAGAGCACTTGCTGTTACCCGTTTGAGTAGCTTGTGCCTACTGTTAACATAGATACTGTTTTTAACAGGGCTGTACTTGTTGCTTTTTTAGCATTTATAGAACAGAAGCAGTGATGATGGTATTGGCAAAGAGCAAGCTGACGCTTTTCTTAGCTGGATTTTATGCTTTTGTTTCTTCCACTGCACTCCTTGGTTGTAACCTCCTTGTGTGTATCTATGTTATTAGGGTGATCAAATGGGATTACCTTTAAATGAATGGTTTAGTATCTTCTCTTTTATATGATGCAAAGTTTTTTGTCTAGATTGTAGAAACAGCAAGTGAAATAAATGAGTTTGGTGTCCCCAGACTGAATCTTCATGCATTTGTCTACACAAAAAGCAGGAAATAGCCTGAGATGCTAGTAATATGCTTAGGACAAATTCTGAGGTTTTGAACAGCTTTCACTGCTTTGGCATCATTTTCCATTGTCAAATTTACAATTATTTGTTATGTAACTATTCAGAAGCAATTCCACCAGAGCAGATTGCGGTTTTAGTGGACTGTAACACTCCAGACCACTCCACTTCTTTTGGTACAGGAAAGAATATATAATGTCACATTAGGGAAGCAAAACCAGTAAATGGCACTTTAAAGCCAACAATTTTATTCATAAAAAGAAACAATTATACAAGCCTGCAGCTGGCAGTCACAGCTGATGATGGTCTTCAAAAAGCAAACAGTTTTTGGGTGGTGGTGATGAGGTACAAGGATATAAAGGTCTTTCAAAATTGCCCATTTTTTTGAGTCAGGCTCAACAGGTTTCATCCTGATGATGTAAATGTTCCTTTGAATAGCTAAAAGCACATTTGAAAAACCAATATGCAAGGACAAGAGCAATCCTTAATAGATTGATGAAAAATCTAGAGTTACATAATGAAAAGAATTTCTTACTTTCTATCATTCTGGATTACCAAGGCACCTCAGATTTTGGGCCTGTATTGATGAGAATTATGTATTTTCTATCTCTATAATGGAATTAATTACATTGTTTAGTATCAGAAGATCTCTCTTCTCTTTGTCAATAATCACATGCAAATAGTGACATGAAGATGTGGAGAACTGCCAGAATTACAGTATGGAAATAAGGCTCATTTCTTACATAACTTCCTGACTAACCCTTTCCCAGGCTGCAGCAGTGTGTAACATTCTAAACCATTATCAAGAACATGACAGAATGAAGCCCAGCATGCTTTGGTATCTGCAAAAGGATGAAGCTATTAAAGTCTGGGGATAGAGTGTCAGTGGAATTGCCAGAAGGGACACTTAGAAACACATGCTTATATAGGAATGTTCAGATTCTCTGTGTGTCTGTGGTGGAAAGGGTTCCAGGAGTTAGATGGCCACTAACAAGTTCTTCCCTTTTCTATGGAACTGTCAGCAAGCCTGATAAGTTTTGCATGCAGATGGAAAGGAAATGGTTTTATAATGGACATTAGGAGTATGGTGTGGGTAGATGATGATATACATTGCTAATTCAGTCTCAGACATGTGGTCAGATCCTTTTGTTTGAACCTCTCCACAATCTTCAGGATGTGAGTGGGAGTTTTAAACAACTCCTGTGACATCTCTTGTAATGATGCTCTGATATTATTGGTTTCTAAGAAAAGAATTTAAAATTTATACTTGGGTAGGATGGACACCGAGATCTAAAAATGCTTGGTGGAGTACACAGTGCTTTTGAAATCTGCTAAAGAAAACATTGTGGCATGAACCATGACCTTCAAGCTGCTGAATGGTGAGTATAGGTGGTAGTAAGAGGCTGTGGCTCCATATTAATACTATGCTGTGCCTTTAGCTTTCAAAAATAATGCTGATGATGTCAGGAAGATGAAATTTTCTTCTGATGCAAGAAATGGTCATAAATGCAACAGTAGAATACAGAGCCAGGGTATGGTTTTGCTTGCCAGGCAGGTACATTGCTCTTTATGGACACCAGTGAGAAGGATATCCACCTTCTTTGTTTGGTATGAACAGTTCTGTCCACTGCTCATTCAGGGTCTCTCCCCTTTGATAAATGACATAAATTTTCCTAAATATTTTGAACTTAGATAAAACTAGGAAGGCCTACTTTAGAGGGTTTATTTGGGTTACTTTTGATTTCTTACAGGCTGATGACTGTTTTGCAAACCCTCTTTCACTGGGCAAGCAGTCAAACCATGAATCTCAGTAGGAATGCAGACCTGAAATGGAATACCTGGTAGGATATAAGGCATTGTTCATAGCATGAATTATTTGGAATGTAGGAAATATAGAGAATATAAAGATACCAGTATTAATGTGCCCGTGTGGCCTTTGTATGATTAGCAGGGCAAGGAAAGAGAGCCCTGTCTGTCCAGAGTGTCATTGTAGTCACAGTAAAGCTATAGCACCTGTATTTATGAGTAAGCTACCTGACAGTTTATGCCCAAGTGTCTTGGCAGTACTACAGCCAATCTTTTCACCATGATGCGGGTGTGGTTGGGAATGCATTAATGGATGACCATCATTGTCTGTTGTAATGGGCAAATTTTTACCATCTGCAACTCAACCATGAACTTGCAGTGGGAGAGAGGAAGCAAGAACACATTGCTTAGTTGAGGTAAGTTAGTTGCTTGCCGCTTTCTTTAGGAGGTGGATTCCAATCTGAATTTAGCCTGATACACCTGTTACTTAGAAAAAACTTGATCAATCAACTCCCCAACTGTTGGGTGTGTGCCCTATGCCACACCCAACCAGGTCTTAGTAGTGAGAGTGGATATGTTAATTTTAAAGTTGGTTTGTTTTTTTTTTTGTTTGTTTGTTTTTTTTAAGTTGGGGACAAACTGTTGATATGTCATGGTTCAGTTGTAATACAGTCACAACTTGGCTGATCAAAGGGAAGTATTTTTTTCTACTTGACTGCTTAGCACACAAATTCAGAGTGACTGGCAAACCTGGGGGAAAAAAAAGTATGTATTTGAGAGGAAATAGAAAAGCTTATTTAGTAGAGAAGCAAGAGGAGAGTTTTACTTCACAATCTCCTTAAGGGACAAGGTTGTGGAAGTCCCCTAACATTATTAGCATGACACAAGATCATGTGTTTGAAGACTTGCAGAAAAAAAGGTGTCTTGTGTGATGACTAATCTTACTGGCCTTTTCTATTCATCTGTCACCAGAACTGTGATGTTTAGGGTCAGCTTCTGTCTTTAGACCTAAGCCATCCTGTGTTTCTCCGGTCCATATAAGCTTACAGACTTAGAGTCTTGCTCCTAATGAACTGAGAACAGGACTCGTCAAGGTCTGTTGTCGTGTGACCTTGGGCATCCTTGAACTAGCAGCCAATTGTACTTTTGTCTAAAAAGAATGACATGCAATGAAGCTGTGTTCCCAATTCAAATGGAGGCAAGGAAACTCAGTAAGCTGACTACATGGACATCTGGAGTAGAGGCAGAGATGATTTTGACCCTCAATATTGTTTTCTTACATTGAAGAGCTTCTTAGGTAACCTTCTGCTAAAAGGTAAATAGACCATTGGGAGGTCTCCTCTTCGTTATTTGTACTTGGGAGAGATCTGCTGAGCAGTATTAAGTTCTGCTTCCTGTACTAGTGATCTTTTTTCTAACTGGATTTCAGGTTTTTGTACTGAAAGTGGTTTAACTGTGGAAGGATAGTGTGGGAGTTTCTGAAACTGAATAGATAAACATACGCTTATTTAAGCGATCCCTTGCTTGTCATTAAGGAGTAAGAAGAATCCAAAAGATGTATCTCATTTAGCTGTAACTGTCATGAATGCAAGAGAAGGGGGCATGGAAATATTTTATTCTATCAATTTGTCAAACTAATCACTGTCTTGCTCAAAGGAGTTATTTCAGGGAAGAATGAAAATCAGCTCTCAAAGGAGATGGAAATGAATGACATGAAAGATACCTGACTCGTAATTAGTTCTGTTCTACAGGTGATCATGCTCAATATTATATAACACCATACAAGTGGAATTTAAAGGCAGTGTATGGTGAGTCACAAATTCTCTGTTCTCAGCCTTTATAAGGCACTCCATTAAGTGATTCTTCTAGATGCTGGATTCCTGGAAGCTGAAAACCCTCTTACTCTGTTTTCTCAGATATCCCCCGATTGTTAAGTATAATTCCTTCATGTCTCCATCTGCTTCAGAAGTAACTCTTCAGGTGACTCAAAGGAGAAAAGGAAAGAGAAACTCTAATATCTTGTGTTCAGTGCATTTTCAGAATCCAAACTCCTCTAATGTGTATTTCAGAAGTACTTGCCAGTTGAGTCCTTCCATGTATGTATTTTACTGTGTTCACTGAGTTGTTGTCACTGTTGATTTTAGAAGTCTTAAGGCCATTTCATGCAAAAGTCATACTGAGGTCAAAGTAAGTTTAATAATTGCTCCTGTTGAATTCTAAAATAGAATCATTCTACATGAGTATGCAGCACCTGTGAACTGTTTTAATGAGCACAGCCTCATTTCTGTATGATTATGAAAGTAAAGATTGTTTGTGAGTGTGTTTGTATAGCAAAGAGAAGTCTCTTTTGCAGGCTTTCTGCATCTTTCGAGTACACTTTTCCTCAAGGGGAGGTAGCCTGGAGCTTACAAAGATGCCAAGCATTAGCTAGTAGAGATTTTTCAAGTGCAGATGCTCACAGGTGCAAAATATGTTTCTATAGTCTTACTATGCTTATTATGCTTCAGAAAACACTTCTGTATGTTCACTAGTAATGCATTGGTCAACACCAAACCTGCAGCAGCAAGTGTAACTGTGATGTTAATTTTACAGAATGCAGAGGAAGACAGAGGAAAAAAGATCTACATTTTGCCTCAGCACCTACTCCTCATCACCTCTACATTTCAGGTTTGTAGGTTTGAGATGTCCTACCCTCCAGAAACAGTACTTATCACAGTGACAATCAAGTTGTGTATATCTAGCATGAACAATACATGAAGGCACTTAATATTTTGCAAGCTAAAGGAAATTATCCACAAGAAAACTTCTTACTTATGATAATTGCTGACATTATAAACTTTCCAAAAAGACTGAAAGATGTTCCCTTGTAGGTTTTCTCATTTTATATATTGGTAGGCTTCCAGAGCACATAGCAATTAGGTAAATTGTCTATTTGATGTTCAAAGTAAGGGGCTGATACAAAGTTTCCTGAGACAGGTAGGATGGACTGTTAGATTATATTGAAAATGTCTGGAATTTCTAGCCTTGAAGAAGGCAAGACAGAAATCATCTTCGGCTGAACACAGAAACAAATACAAAGGAAATGCTTAGTATTTAGAATCTAAAAGACAGCAAAGATTGTGCAGAATTTATTATGTGCATGCTTAAGGAATATACAAATTCTGCAAGAATTTTAGCAAGAAGCTTGCCGGTTCCAGTGACAAAACTGCTGTAATTTATTACTTCCCTCAGACTGAAGAACTGAATTTTTTTTGGTAGACTTTTAGAATGTCTGTTGAAGGTTACAGGTTTTTAAATTGCAAAGAGAGGAAGAAAAGTGTGAAGCTTATTTGAAACAGACAGCATTGTGCAGAGTGCTCATTTTTGTTCTTCTAATCTACAGATGCTATTTCTTCTTCTGCCTTAATATACTGTAAAGTATGCAGTGTAATAATTTGGCACTGTTTCTGAAAATATAGCACTATGCTGTCCTTAATATTTTGATCTTCAACTTTTATATTTGTTGCCTCTTTTTTTGCCCCCCCCCCTTTTTTTCTTTTCCTTTGAGTTAAACATTGGCTTATATTACATTTTACATATAGAAAGGTGTCAGTCTTCCATATACATAATCTTTTAGTAAATAAAAGTTGAATTTAAAAGTGAAATTGATAAATCAGCAAAACCACTTGATTGAATTACATATAAAAGGTGTATTTAAGGTTAAACTGCTGTGAAAACGTGTAAAGCAAAGTTACTGCTACACTACAAAGTCAAAAGCTCCTCTGGAAAGCCAAGAGTGCATTTTCCAAATGTTGCATATCACAGAAAACCACTCCTCTGCATTCTTCAAAACCCCCCTTTTTTTCTTTCATCCAAAAGAAAGGACAAAACCCAAATCCTTACTGAACTAATAATGTAGCTGGGGAAAAAGAAATATGCAAATTTCTGTTTAACTATTTAACATGCACAGAGAGATTAACTCAATCTACAAGGCCTGGGGAAACTAATCTAAAAAACTCTCTGGGGACCTTTTGGTTGGAGGGAGGAGAAACTGGCACAGCAGTAACTCCTAGCTTGTCCTTGCTGCTGAATAACCTGTGAATCTCTTTTGCTTCTTACAGTTCTGCTGTGAATTGGAAATTCTACATGCTCAGGCCCAGACACATCCCTGATCTGAGATGGGTGCTCAGAGGAAGGAAGAAAGCCTAATGAGATATAGTGCCTAGTCAGGCAAGTCTTCATGTGACTCTCTGCTTTGAAACCAGTTTCCTAGTTATGTCTGTAAAGGAACAAGTTTTGTATGATCATGAACAAAAAGACAAATCTCTTTTATGCATTACTTTTAAAACAGAAACAATGGAAATTAGAGCCAAACTTAATATAATTTGTCCTGTGCCAGCACAAGGCTTCTGAGCAGTATAGGGAAAACAATCTTTTGCCACCTCAGGAATTAAGTATTTTGTTCTTTTTGTTAATGAAATGCCAAGTATGGACTTGTAGCAGAGGCAGAGCAGTTCTGTTAAGCATCATGCTCCCTACAAGTGTGGGGTATTGTGGTCAGTGAGCTCTGCAGAGCCAGGACTGCACAGATCCAGTTTTGTACCCATTCATCTCCTTTACTGGAATCTGCACATCCAGAGACAAGACAGAATCGTGCTGCAGGCCAGAGGGGTAAGAATAGCAGTGTGTATCTCTCTCTTATGCATGCTATATATGCATGCTATGGGGAGGGTCTGCTGCCCTCAGAGCTTCTCCTTCCAGCTGCAGAGTCACAGAGCAACATGAGCAACAGTATTTGGCTGCTCCCTGAGGGTGTTGAGGATCTTGCTCAGTCTGTGTGCTGCATGAACTGGACAGGATGCTGCTGGGTTGCTCAGGCAGCACCAGGGTTTCTTAGTATTTTTTTTTGCTTGTTTCTAAAATCAGTCTTGACTGCAAAGCTAAAAGCTTTTTCAGCAGCAGAAATCTACAGTCTTTAGCTCACAGCCTAGTCTGTCATTTTGTGTTGTCATGCACTATTCTAGGAGGTATCAGGCAGCAGCAAAGAACTTTGCTTATGATTTCATACCACAGTTGGTTTTCTAACTTCATTCCTCAAGGGACCTTTAAGGGAAAGGAAACCCACAAATAAAATGAAAATATTGAAATATATTACTAATGATAAAGTGCAGTATTTATCTGGGATAATAAAATAAAAATTTGTTAGTGATCCTTTATACTGGATTGTATTTTGATTCTGCAATGAGGTCTTTGTTTTAGAACAGATGAGAAGTCACAACTGACCGGAATTTTTTCCACATTTCATTGCTGATTTAATAGATCTCTGCTTCCTAGTCTCACACTGTCATTAATTTGGGAATTTTTGTCCTCAAGTACAAAACACCTTTCCAGCTCTATTTACAGCTGTAATGAGTTGGCCTGTTGTAACTGCTGTTCTGACAGCCTGCAGTAGAATCTGAAAGATGCTGCTGGAGTAGAATGACTCACTTTTCAGTCTAGCTTCAAGCGTGTGCTGAAGGGTGACGTTCTTGCTGCCGGCTGCCTCAAAGACCGTTTGCCATCTAGTGGCTTGGAAGCATTAATGCCGAAAGGGCCTAAGTGGCAAAGCTGGTTGCTATTAAAAACAGTTGAAGTTACAGTTGCCTCTCTTCCTTTTCCACCTCTTCATGCTTTGCAACTGTTTCTGTTTTACCTTTATGAGGTGACAAGCCAAACTGTCCAACAAAGCATCACTAGTTGTCACTTAGAGTTGTCCATGGCAGATGCCTGAAAAGATGGGACTATTGTCTCCAGTTAGCATACTGATTTACCCTGGTTTATTCCCTGCAAGTCCTTACTTTTGTAATAAAAATCTTTGTATGTTTAGAGCAGTAGTAACATGAATTCTGGAGTGTTGGTATATGCTGCATGTTTTATGTTCCTCAACTGCATTCTTGTTTCCCTGTGCAGCATAGATGGTAACTTGTGAAGGTTTTATTCCCAAAAATTAACCACCCTTATTGACATCAATACAACATACTTAGAAGCCTTTTGATTTCAGTTGTCATTATTACATAAATAACTTGTGGACCTTGGCAGAGCCAAGTGGACTCTTGCTGTCCAAAAGCATTGTGATAAATCCAGTTGGTGACTAATCAAAAGCAGTGTCCCCCTGAGCTCAGTACTGAGGCCACTTCTGTTTAATATCTTTATCAGTTATTTGGATGAGGGGATCAAGGGCACCATCAGCAGGTTTGCAGATGACATTAAACTGAGCAGGAGTATGGTTCTGCTTGAGGGTAGGAAGGTACTGCAGAGAGATCTGGACAGGTTAAATCGATGGGCTGAGGTCAGTGGAATGAGGTTTAACCAGACCAGGTGCTGGGTCCTGCACAACAACCCCAAGCAACACTACAGGCTTGCGGAAGAGTGGCTGGAAAGCAGGCTGGTGGAAAAGGATCTGGGGGTGCTGGAGGATGGCTGGCTGAACATGAGCCAACAGTGTACTTAGATAGCCAAGAAGGCCAACAGCATCCCAGACTGTATAAAAATTGGTGTGTCTAGCAGGAGTAGGCAAGTGATCATGCCCCTGTACTCAGCACCAGTGAGGCTTGAGTACGATGTTCAATTCTGGGCACCACCAGCATAGGAAAGACATTGAGGTCCTGGAGTATGTCCAGAGAAGAGCTGGTGAGGGGTTTGAAGGGCATAAAGAGTGGCTGAGGGAGCTGGGGTTTAGTCTGGAGAAGAGAAGGCTAAGGGGAGATCTTATTGCTGTCTACAACTACCTGAGAGGAGGTTGTAATGAGACTGGTGTTGGTCTCTTCACCCAAGTAACTAGCAAGAAGACAAGAGGAAATGGGTTTAGGTTGTACCAGGGAGGTTCAGATTAGGCATTAGGAAAAATTTCTTTACTGAGAAAGTGCTGAGGCATTGAAACAGGCTACCTGGGAAGGTAGTGGAGTTGCCATCCCTGGAGGTGTTCAAGAAGCATGTAGATAAAACACTTCAGGTTATAATTTAATGGTCACAGTAGTGGGGTTACAGTTGGACTTGATCTTCAAGATACATAGAAAGATACGATCTTCTTAGTAGTCTGGAACTCCTGTTTACACTAAGTCTAAAATCTCATCTGCCTGGAAGACTTCAGCTCAGTGTATTACTAAAGCTTAACACTTGGGTCTTTGTTATTTGAAGGTGTGGTCTTTGTTGGTTGGTGGTTTCTATTTGGAGATTTTTGTGCATGAGTGTGTTTGGAGTTTTTGTTGGGTTTTGGTTGATCGATTTTTTTGTTTGTTTGGTGGGTTTTGATATAGACAGAATGAAGTAAGATGCTCTCTTCTTCCTGCGGTAGGGTGATTTACCTCCGTTTTGGTTGTCTTTCTACTGAAGTCAGAGCAGGTATGGCCTCAGTTTATAAAGGGATTGGTGCGCCTCACAGATGTCTACAGAGATCTCTTGAAAACAGCACTTGTCAGACAATGCTGTGTAATATGGTATCTCTTGTGACCCGTGTGCAGTTTTGCGAGTTGGTGGAATAACTCCTTGCCAAGTAGAAAGCCGGCGCTGAGCCTTAGCTTTGGCACCTGCGCAGACTGGAGTGCCGGGTTACTTTGCACGTTACCGTATACGTCCAGAACATCACTTAACGCGGACACGCTTGCTCTGTGGTATCGCCAGCCGCTGAATGAGCGAACGCTGCGCGTGCTGTGCCCGGCACCCGTTTCCCGCCCAGAGGCCGATCCGGTCCCGGCAGCGCGGGGCACCGCCCCGCCTGACGCCATTGCGGCGCGACGGCGGCGCCTGCATTCCTTGCCGGCGGGGCAGGGCGGGGGCCGATGGCCTCGCAGGACGTGCTCGGCCAGACCACGCGGCTGGCCTCCTCCAGCGCTTTACTGCAGGTGCCTCCCCTTCTCCTCCTTTTCCTCCTCAGCGGTGCCCCGCGGGAGCCGCCTCAGCCTCGCTTGGCCCGCAGGTGTTTCCCGTGCGGCTTCCTCCACAGGTGCTGTTCCGGGTGATCACCTTCGGGCTGAACGCGTTCACTCTGCGCTACCTCTCCAGAGAGCTGATCGGTGTGGTCAACGTGAGGTGAGGAGGAGCACCGGGTGGGAAGCCCGTGTCCCGCATCCCGACCGCTCTTTTCTAAAGCCTGACGTACGGGAGGCTTCCTCAGGAACAGGGCTCCCGGCTCTGGGATAGGGCATTAAGTGGCTGTGCTTGCTGCAGATTCTCTGGGTTTATGGTCCATAGGGTGTGTCGCTAGTAACACTTTGCATAATGCTGTTTAATTTACTGTTTAGTGTTTCACAGAGTTTGATCATTGAACGTCTCAGAGTTTGTTTTGGCCTCTGATAACCTCAGTTTCAGTTACTGCTGGCCTGTCTTCATGTTAAGCCATCAGCTGGCTGAAGAAGAGACACAATTGCATATTATGTGCTGTTGCTATACAATAAATTTTGCAACTGCATCTTCGGTTTGTAGCATGCTTGAATTATTTCTGCCGTTTGAGTAATCACATGTAACTCTTTATCTTCTGTTGTAGGAGATAGTAATTATACCTTATGGCACCATGGGTTTTTTGGATACCTGTTAGATTTGTCTGTCAGGCAGCCCTGTGTAAAAACTGTCAGTGGTGCTACTGCATGAAGGATTTCAGAAATATTGTTTAAAGGAATAATTTTTTTTTCTTTTTTCCCTCCTCATCTCCTTTAGGCTGACTCTGCTGTATTCGACGGTTGTATTCCTAGCCAGGGAAGCGTTTCGCAGAGCTTGTTTGAGTGGAAGTACAAAGCGAAACTGGACCAAAACAATTAATCTATTGTGGCTGACGTAAGATGCCTTTTAACATTTACTTATTTAGAATTTACTTCAAATTCTTGTCTGAGAGCTCAAATAATGAGAGCAATTATTTATTTGCTGGGTAATTATTTTAGTATTGGGCATTTAATAGCTTCGATCGTGTTTCAGGACTGATGCAGAAAGCTGTTTGTTGCTTTAGCATTTATGGACTTGATCTCTTTTTGGAGTAGGTAGGAAAGCACATTGGCAAAGGTGTTATTGGGAGCTATGTGTTCTGTTATTTAGCCTGGAGTTTTAGTTATGTGGTAGCTGTTGCAGGACAATCCTGATGCACAAATATTTAGTCCTCTATTTTTTGTTCCTCTGCCTTGTCAGTCTTGCTCTTTTATTGCCTGATGTGCATTTATGAAGCTGCTTTATATTTCTTTCTTTCTTTTATCTTCCGCCTCAAATGGATTTTTTTTTCAAGGTCTCGAGCCCTGATGTGATTTATTGATATGGCAGCATAAATGCATTGGGTAGGAGATGGAAAGAGGTAGAAGAGAGTTGAAATTAACTAACAAGTAGTAAGAAGGACTGCTTCTTTCAACTGCAGTGCCGTTTATTGCAAAAAGTGGATAGGTTAAAGTTTATGTAAGGATGCAGCCAGTGTAATTGCACATTGGAGCTAAGCAGATTGTGAATAGTTTCTCCTTCCTGATTCCTGGACACACCTCTCTGCTACTTCTTCTCTGTCAAGTCTAGCAGCTGTGCAGCTCCAAATAGATGGGATGGGAAGTAAATTTACCTCTCTGACATGGTGGAAAACCACCCCTGTATGACAAAAGAGTAGTCTCCCACTGGGTCACCTTACTGACTTTCCCTGGCAATGGACAGCTATTAGCTGGATCTGGCCTAGGAATGGGCATTGTGTGTGATCATCTGCATCCAGGTGTAAAGAAGAGGGATTGTCTCCTTCAGGGATGAGCTTAGTACTGATACTTGAAATGTATTAGATCTGTTCGTTTTGCCTCATTATAATCAGTTTTCTGCTATTTGACCACCTTTCAAGTAGGCTTTAAATGACAGAGTTAACAATAACTGTGTGCATGCTTTTTTTTTTTTTTCCCCTCCCCTCATAGAGAAGCATAAGTTAATACCAACTTTCTTGAAGGATCTGAAAGATATCTTAGTTTGATATCAGATACCTTAGGGATATGATAATAATGATGTAAAACTTTCTGCACGCTGCCAGAAGCTTTGTGTTCCTGAAGCACTGTCAACAGAAGGTAATACAAGTCTGCACTCATGTCCAGTCACCAACTGAAGTGGTTCAGGACTACACTAAAGTATTGGTGAACTGACATACCTCAGGTGCAGGCATGCATTTTCTTCCGCTCACTCTGCTGTCACTCTCTGAAGAACCATGGATTTTTGAAAGAGTGAGGCTAGCAGTTAGAGTGGTGACACCTTAACCTGTTACAGCAAGATCCAGCAAAGCTTGTCTGCCAAACCCCTAGTAACCCAGCACTGAGAGGTGTGAAGTATTCTGCAGTCTGACAGAGGATCAGATTTGTTTGGTCCTAGGGAGCAAGAAATGTAGACAGTTGACCTTATGCTAGAGTCTTTAGTAGAAAATAGAGAAATCAGAAAAATGTTTTCCTTGTCTTGCAAAAGAAAGCCTTAAAAGTATTCATTTCAAAAAAATCATTCTTGCTATGGTAACAGTGGACATTAATTAAAACTCCTCAGAGTTTTAGTTGTTGGGTTTTAAGGAAATTTTGGCACTATGTGAAATTTAAAATTTTTTTTTTCCTTCTCAAGTGACATTTCTTTTGATTGTGTTTCTTACCTTTTCAGAGTCCCTCTTGGTGTTTTTTGGTCTGTATTTTTGGGCTTAGTCTGGCTACACTTGCTTGAAGTACCTGATCCTTCTGTGGTTCCACATTATCAGGCTGGTGTAGTAGCATTCGGTTTGTCTGCAGTTATTGAGCTTCTTGGAGAACCATTCTGGGTTTTAGCACAAGCTCATTTGCTTGTGAGACTTAAGGTTAGTGAAGTCCATGGGGTTGTATGTGTGTGTGTGTGTGAGAGAGTTATATTTCTCTGGTGAAAAGAACAATTCCTGAACTAGATCTTTTGTGTATTCAGGCACGTAGAAAACCACAGGACTGTGTGTACCACTTAGTACTGTATGGCATAGTTGTAACATAGATATGAACTTGTACCTGTTACAGCAAGTAAGTTAGTTTATTTAGGAATTACTACATTAATGAACATTCAATACTTAAGTAAGAGTTTTAATTGCAGGGAGAGGAACATAGTTTCTACAGTTTTGCATTTGAGTTGGTGGTTGTTGTGAAATATGACAATTGAGAACATGATTGTCTCAAGGAAAATTTTCTCCCTTATGTCCCATACAAAGGACTGGGAAAGTGCAATGTAGAAATTGTGAAATGCCAGAACAGGAAATACACAGAGAAATGACAATCTAAGCTCAGCAGAAAGGATCTCTGTCAGAAAGTCACAGTCACTTTGGAAGTCTTATATTCTGTGTGTGAAACTAATGTATTGTCAGCCTGTGTATGTAATTATGCTGGCAGAAAATAACTTGTGTTTTCCTTTTCTTAAAGGTAATTGCTGAAAGCCTTTCCGTGGTGTCAAAATGCATTTTGACAGTTATTTTGGTAGTCCTTTATCCTCACTGGGGCCTCTACATTTTTTCATTGGCTCAGGTAATTTTCCTGTGTTCTTTTATTCTATAAATTCTTGATTCATCTGAATTTTGCTGCTGTTGATATTTTGCCTGCTGAATAACTTTTGAGGAGGTGAGAGAAAATGCTTCAGGGAGGTTTAAGATTTAGCATTACTGACTTGGCACTGACTCTCAGCAGTTTAGTGGATGCCTGTGTAGGCATGTTTTGCACATAAGGTTGTGTTCTGTTATGAATTCTATGGTAACTCTTAGTCACATATGCATTCTGATGCTTGAAGACTGTTCACCACCTGGATTCAATATCAAAACTTTGCATTCTGCTCTGAAGATTATAGTCACAGGTCATTTTATCAGCCTGTACCACCAACCTGTATCAGGATGTGCTACCCATGTGTAATGTACTTGGATGGAAACTATTTCTTTACTATAATGAAGAAGGGCTATACTGGCTCCCAAAACATTGGGTTGTCACCTATTAAAGGTCAGTTTGCCTGTGATCACATAAATGTGATCCACTTCAGATGTGGGCATTTGGTGGGGTTTTTGTCCAGTTTTTGCATTGGCTGTTCTCGGTAGTGTATAATTGATCCAAGACAGAGACCTGGTGTGCTAGCTCCTTTGTCAAATGGGGTTTTGGCTGAATAACTGCTTTATAATTGGAGTTTAACCATAGTGAATAGATATAAAAGTTGGCAAAGGGCCACGATAACATATAGATAACCTGGGGAGTTAAAGTCTTCATCTCTTTTAATAGGAGTAAGGACTACTTTTTACTGTCACTGAATTTGGAACTCTAGCATGTAATTCTGTGTGGCAAGCTGATGGTTTTTCTTCTTCCTTTTCCAGCTTTTATATGTCAGTGTTCTAGTAATGTGCCATATAATTTATTTTGTGGTGTTTCTGGGGTCTCCTGAAGCCACAAAGAAGTCGTTTCCAATTGCTAGAATGAAAGCTCTATTACCTACTTTGGTGGAAGATGAGGTAGGTTGCCCAGTTAATTTCTTGGTCTTAATTTTTTCTTGAGAGAGCTTTGAAAGTTAGTCTGAGATAATGGAGTTGATGGAATGATTTTGAGGATATCTCTGCACTGTAGAGGATGACTGATTGGAAAAAAACAACATTCAAATTGTTTGTGGTTTGTGCCAATAAAATCCTTGTCAGAAAAACATTATGAAATGTCTTTGTTGTTAGGGACTTACTGTTGACTTACCTTTAAGTATCTTTGCACGAACCATTAACTGGAAGCGGAACATCTGCAGTGGGCAGGAAAATGACCAGGTGTCACTGGATCTGAGACAAGGAAAGAAACCAGAACTGTTTTACCATATTTATTTTGGTATTTGGACTTTTCCACAAAATAAACACGGTGGAACACAGCATCCTATACAGCTACTGTGGTATCTCTGATGTCATCTCAAAGTGAGCCAAGAAAGAAATGAAAAAGCACAGTGAGAAAGAAGACATGTTGAAAAAGATTTGCAGATTGGAAAGATAAAGATAGTTGCAAGACTGCTGGGACAGTATGAAAAGCATTAAGCAATTCCTGTGTACAGTGAATGTGAAGGTTATACTGGCATACTAAACAGCACAGGGTTTTTCCCAGTCTCTTTGATTAGTGCTTCTTGTAGAAAGCTTATTTGGATACTTTATCTGCAACAACACTAATCTTCAGCAAGGACACAAGAGCTTTGCCAGATCAGATTGATGCTTGTATTTAGCATTGTTTTAGATGAGTTGTTAGTAGCTATGACACTGTGGGTTTTCCTCATCAGTACAGTTAGAGCTAGCCAAGAGTATTTGTATGTTGTTTCTACTCTGTAGATTCAATCATGCTTATTAACATCCAGTAATGTTTTTTTTTTTTTCAGACCTTTGTTAACTGGAAGGAAGCACGCTTAACCTGGAGTTTCTTCAAACAATCCTTCTTGAAACAGATTTTGACAGAAGGTGAGGCTTGACATCTGGTTGTGATGTAGAAGAGCTAGTGAATGCTATTTACAAAACTGAGAAAGCTGGGGTGGAGGTGAGCATGCGACTTCCAGAGATTGTTGCCAGCAAAGGTTACTAACCTAGATGAAGTTTTTTGAGAATATTCTGAACAAGTACTGGGAAAATTTTAGGGACTTGTACTGAAGTTCTTTATTTTGAACTTACAGGGGAACGATATGTGATGACTTTTCTGAATGTGTTAAATTTTGGAGATCAAGGTAAGTGTGGAATGTTGACAGTTTTCTCAGTCATTGCTTTTTAGGTGGTATTGAAGATAACTTGAAAATGTGAGATTACAGAATCGCAGAAACAGTGAGGTTGGAAAAGACCCTCAGGATCACCAAGTTCAACTAATAACCCTACTCTGCAAGGTTAACCCCTAAACCGTATTCCCAAGCACCACATCCAAACGACCTTTAAACACATCCAGGGTTGGTGACTCAGCTCCCTCCCGGGGCAGCACATTCCAATGCCTGACCACTCTTTGCAATCTAAACCTACCCAGTTGCAGCTTGAGGCCATTCTATCGCTTATTACCTGTGAGATGATTTCAAAGCCTTTGTGACGTTGAGATCCATTTAGATGAACGATTGATAGAAAAGAATTTAACTGAAGATTCTGGACTGCACATTTTCCTTTGAATAAAAACTTTCCCACTGGATGTATGATACCATAGGTCTTGTTTCTTTTTACCAAAACTTCATGTGTACATCACATCTGATGTATTGTAGTTGTCTGTAGTTTTTGTAATCCTGTTTTTCTGCTGTTTTCTGTCTTCATTTTGAATCTGTTACCTCTTACAGCAAGAACATCTTTGTTTGTAATGTTGCATCTCAAAACTGAATGCTCTTCTCTAGAATAACTTAGTCTAGTTATGGAGTAGTGTATGGCAGTAGCCCTTCAGATGACTGAGTTGCCAGCACCTTGGGTCTCTATAACTTGGGGAAGGAAAATAGGCTGTAATTCTTTGCCCACTGTTGGAAGTTTCTTGGGACAGTTTGAATTTCTTATAATTGCTGGCAGTAGTATGTTCTCCTTCATAAAAAGTGAGTATATGTGCTTGCCACTGCTAACTGTGGCTGCTACTGCTCCTCTTCCCTTGCAGAACAATTGAGCTGCCTCTTTCTTGCAGGGTCTTAAAAAGAGCAATGATTACAAATATGCCTGTACTTTCAAAATCTCGAGAAATATTTTGGTTCCGTTCCAAGTCCAATGCAATTATCCAGAACGTTATTACAAGGTTTCACTGTGAATGTGTAAAGCACTTCTCCATATGCCTGTCTTCATATGCTCTCAGTGACTACTCTGTGTGTGAGGTTATATATATACACACATGTAGATGTCTTGGCAGATTTGGAACAGTATCTTGCTGAGGATGGAAGTGCTTGTAAAATGTCATGTAGGATTGTTCTTCCACTTCAGTGGAAGTAAAAAGAGTGAGCAACCTCCCAATAAAAAATAGCTACCTTTCTCTTCTCCTGAATCAGTAAATCCTTACCATTCTTGTTCTCATTCAGTGAATTTCATGATGGCCTTTTACAGTTCTTCCTGTAGAGGAAGTTAAATGTGTCTTGGTGCTGCTACTGGATTCACATCTCTGTAGGTGATGCTGTTGCTCTAGATGGTAACATGTATGACCAATCTTTGTAATTCTGAACTGTGGTTGCTGAGACTGTCAGAAATTTTAGGGAACACTACTTTAATGTTCCGTTATTGGCATTGGATTCCACTAGTTTTCTCTTTGTTCAATGGAAATAAATTAGAATACACATTCTTGTTAAAGACTTGGAATTAAAATGTGCCAAAAGTTACAGATTACTGCTATCTTGTTCTGTGGTGTTTGGTTTTAATGGTTTTTGTGGGTTTTTTTGTGCTTTTTTTTTTTTTTTCTCAAGGTGTATATGATATCGTGAATAACCTTGGTTCCCTGGTGGCCAGATTTATCTTTTTACCTATTGAGGAGAGTTTTTATGTCTTTTTTGCTAAAGTGTTGGAAAGAGGGAAGAATATAAAGGATCAGAAGCAGGTACATTTGTTTTGGATTAATTAGAGCAGTTAAAAGTGCTGTTTGTACTTTTTCTTGAGCAGCCACATTCATGCTTTGTGTGAAAGTTGTAATGAGTGAAATACAGAATGGCATTATAGATATATAAAAATTGTTGGAAGTTAAGACCATGTGTATAGTGAAGTAAGAAAGAAAGAGCTTCACCCATTTTTTACGCTGCAGACTGGTTGTGGTTTTGGTTTTTTTTGTCACTCACTACTTGTTCTTTCTTCTTTTTTTTCAGGATGATGTTGCTATGGCTGCAAATGTATTAGAATTGCTGTTGAAACTTGTGCTTCTGATTGGTCTTACCATCACAGTTTTTGGCTATGCCTATTCTCAGCTGGCTCTGGATATTTATGGAGGCTCTATGCTAAGTTCTGGAACAGGTAAAGATGTACAGAATGAACAAAGAAGCCATTCTTTAAAAAGAGAATCTGCAGCTGTTAAGAATTCTTGCATAAATCATCACATTTTTTCTGTAAAACTCCTGTTGATTCCAATGACTTAGCTTGGCTGAATTTAAAGGACAAGAAAAAGATACAAAACCTGAATGGAGAATTTTGAAGTCACATAATCATCTCTCTGACTCAAAAATCTGCACATATTTTTTTATCTAGCACAATTTTGAATGTATTGAGCAGCCTTTTTGCTTTTCTTACTGTTGTGTTCAAAATGCACTATTTATTACTTTTAGTACCACATAATGACTATTGGATTAGTTTCCACAGACTTCTGTACAATAGAAGATTTGGGTTATGATAAATAGTACTTTTTCATTAGGAAATCCATTTTAATAAAATTCTTTGTTTTGATGGACATCTTTCCTGTTACTGTAACAACTGCTGTGCTTGGGTAGTTTGGGGTTTTGTTGCTTTTGTTCTTTTTCTTGGCTTCTTTATGTTCTTTTCAAAATATCTAGGCAGGAAACTTTTTTCAAATTAAGTTATTCCTGTTATTACATTATAATTTTTATTTCTTAGTGTAATAACAAAACACTTTTACCAAAGAAATAATAATTTCCTTATCATTCTGATGTCTTTTTTAGGTCCAGATCTCCTCCGATGTTACTCTTTATATGTCCTGTTTCTTGCTATCAATGGAGTGACAGAATGTTTTACGTTTGCTTTGATGTGCAAAGAGGAGGTAGACAGGTAGGAAGTAGTGTCCCCAGAATATTCCTGTAATTAATCTTCACGTGGTTTGCTTGGAGCTCAGTATGTAAACAGAACAATTGTTCTGCATGAATATATGCTTGGAAATGTTCTTTTTTAATATTTTTTTTTTTCCAAAGAGCAAGTTTCTTTCTGTAGTTGCTTTAAGAACTATGCTTCTCATCTCCAGAGCCAGATGCAACAGATGGGCAAGCAAATGTGCACTAATTCTGATTTTTACCCCCTTGTGTTTGTTGATAAACATTGATATTCATAAAAAATTAATTGTAATGACCTTAAAAAGGGATGAGTGCGTTTGAAATCAGCATGAAAATATTCTGCCCCGCTGAACACCAGCTACATATTTAGGTGTCTGCATGTAGATTTAGATGTAGAAGCTTTAGCAAGTGTTTAAATTCTTGAGTTAAAAGGTTAGAAACGGAGAAATAAAAATCTTTTAAATTAGCTTTTTGTACATCACTAACTGAAAAAGAAATTAAAATGTGGAGATTTGTATTCTGTACATGTGCTTGACAGGCTGTCACTGGAAACTCATGAAAATTTTGCAGCTTTTAAAATTTTTCATGGGCAGTTACTGTCTGTCAGATACACTCCTGAATGATCTAAATTGTGGGTCTGCATTCAGTGGTTTACCTGCTTAAAGTAGGAACTTGGACCAGATGACTTCCTGAGGCCCTTTCTGCCTTGATTATTTTCCAATTCTGTGTTCATCCTGGGTTGTTCACTCCAAGCCTCATGGCCTTCTCACTGCTGCCATCAAGCTTTTTTGGTTTAGGTAGCAGCTGTACATTACAAGGCCTTTCCAATTAATTTCAATGAAGTTTGCTTATCACAGTCAAAGCACTATGTTCTAGACCTACCAAGGGCTGCTTTCAGAAGTGTTTTCAAAGCCACTCTTTGGAGCAGAAACTAAATAAGGCATTATGTTGTTGCTGAGCATTATTATTTTTTTTTTTTAATACATACCTGAAATAAAATAGAAAAAATCCACAAGTTTTTACGTGATTAATCTTTGATAGTAAATTTGACTTTCTGAAGAGTGAAAAAGAGCTTCCTGCACATAATGGAGTTCTTGCTTTATTTCAATGTATTTTCCATTCTTCCAATGATTTTTTTTTTTAATATTTCCATTCTCCAATTTATCTTCTGTTACAAGACAGTAAGAGAATTTATGTTTCTCACTTCAGAAAATAAATGCCTTATTTCTTCAAAGATAAAGTTAGCAAGTGAATACTGTAGCTGTGCCTGTTGTCATTTCTTTTTTTTTTTTCCCTAGGTATAATTTTGTTATGCTGGCTTTGTCCTTCACGTTTCTGTGCATCTCTTACTTCCTGACCCACTGGCATGGCAGTATTGGCTTTATCCTTGCCAACTGCTTTAACATGGGTATTCGAATAGCTCACAGCATCCACTACATTTATGATTACTTCAAAACAAGTACCTACAGACCTTTGAGGGGCCTGCTTCCCTCACCGTTTTTGGTACTTGTTTACATCCTAAGTGGAGTTATCACTGGTTTCTCAGAGGTAAGCATCTTTTTCATTCTGTTTGCGCTGTGAAAGTTCACATCAAATGACTTTTGTGTCCACAAGCAGAGCAAAATCATTAGCAAAAAAAGAGTCATGAGGATAGAAGACTTGCATTACAGGCAAGGCAAGATAGAATATTAAGAGATTTTATCTTTGATATAAAGTTATTTTGTCCACCTGTAGAAGATGGGTTTGACAAGTAAAATAAAAGGTAGCATGTTTCTGCTGTCTGTAGATCAATCCATGTCCTTAGTTTGTAATTGAAGCTTTGCAGTAGCACAAAGAAACTTACTACAAATTCTGTAGTAAAGAAATAACAGAGGAAAACCAACCAAAAGAACAGAAACGAAAATTGCCAAAATTGCCAAGAGCACATTAATCACATTTGTTCTGACTACAGGATGGTAATTGCCCAGACTAGTTATTATGGAGGTGGTAGCATTTCAATGTACAGAAATCTGACAGGTTGGAAATCCGTTATGCCTTAGAAAGGAGAGCTTTGTAGTTTGGAATGAGCGATTTCTGGTGAGGCTTTGTAAGAAAATAGTGGTGCAAAGTAGCAGACTTGTGTGATGGCACCGTCAGTTTTCGTCATCTCTCAATGTATTTCTGCATGCCAGATAATAACAGCTTCCACATGTAGTGGGTATCTATCTACTGAATGCCTGTTTTCTGCTGACAGAATTTTCTTAAAGAAAGTGTTGTGATTACTGAAGATGATCAGTAGAATCAGTGCATGTGACAGAACCACACACAGCTTGTCGATGGTGTGATGTGAGCATAGTCAAAAGAGATGCTGGACCTTATTTTTTATTTTTATTGAGACAGTCAATCTACTTTGTGCTGAACTGTTTTCCTGCAATTGCTTCTTTCTTCTGGTGTAGGTATTCCTGTGCTGTGATAAAGGTTGGATGGGAAGGCTGATTCACATCTGCATGGGGGCTCTGTGCTTTGCAGCAACCATCATTACGATGTTCAGCACAGAGACCAAGCTGATCCACTTCGTCAGAAGCCAGTTCCTCTCCCAGTATATGAAGAAAGGAACATGAAATGCTCATGCAGAACAGTTCTTGTATGTGCTTGCAGTAAAGGGCTGTCTTTTCTTTTTTTTTTTTTGCCTAAGATCTGTGTGGAAGAACGTTTGTACATGTGTTTCTTGAAAGCATTGATATTGGAGTGGCAATGTAAAAGACTGCAAACTGAGTAGTAGTTTGTCTTTCGAACTGGTCAGTACAGTTCAAGAGAGCTGAGAGATTTTCTTTTTATCTATTGTTCTTTTTTAAGCTTTTCTTCAAACAGCCTCTTTGGTAATGAATGAAGATCTGAGGTACACTTGTCTGATGTAACCTAGTTGACAGACCTCATGAGGAGAGTTCCTGTTCTTGCCACTGAGGAGTACACATATGAAGGTATCATATGGCCTAAGATGTAATTAAGAATGCTCTTATTTGTCATGGTGGGCTGCTTAACTGGTTAGAAAAACAAATGATCTGACCAAAAAAAACCCTAAAAAACTCCTGGGGGGAGAAAAGCCAAACCCCAAAACAAACCAGAGGAGGGGCCAAGAGCACTGTAACTGTTTCTGAAGTAGAAGATAATGTGGTGCAGAGATAGAGTTGTCAGTGCATTGAAGCGTAAAGCAGTGAACAGAAAGTCCTGATGTTTACATGTAAATTAACGTTGGACACAGCATGTGGCCGTGCTAGCAGTGTGAGATTATTTCATTCAGCATATCATTCATTTATGAGTGTATTGATTAACTTGTCAGAAACACTCTGAAGCCTTCACTAAAAGAAAAAAAAAAAGGAATTTTGAGCAGTGTTTTGCAAAAGGTGTTAAGTGCAATCACAGTGACACTGAAGTTCCAGAAGGTTAATCATAAAACTTCTTTTAGTCTTTTTTGTTTTTATCTGAGATTTTAAAATGAATATTTTTAAATAGAAACGGTTTTGACTTGTCTGTGAAACTGAATATTAAACATATTTAATAAGATTTTTTTCAAGGATTTATTTGTGTTCAGACTTTGATTATTGGATAAAAAAATATTCTTTCTGTTGTAACAAGTTTTCCTTAGGTCTTATTCAGTCTTAACCTTTATATTGATATTTTTTTTTTTTAGTTGTTTTGAAAATTTGGACCATTTAGCAGCTGTAAAATCAGATGTTAGGATGCTGGCTTAGGCTTACTAATGGTGTATCTGATGATCTGAGATTGGAAGTTTCAGCATGTGCAAGTGGCAGGTTTATAATGATTGATGTTCCCTTTGTGGTGGTTGGATGGACCAGATTTGTCAAGTGATGAAAAATGCATGCTCAGACGTGTTCAGTTGAAAGCTTTTAGTTTAATTATGTAGCAATTCCTCAGGTCCTCAGACTGCTTAAAAAATTACTGTAATGATTTACGGAGTTCATCCTGGTAACCAAAGCTCACAGAGTGAAACACTTTCTGGTATTGGTGTCTTTGGCTTGGTACTGTTAGAAACAGTAACCCTGGTGCTTTTCTAAACCCTGGTAGTTTTCACTTGAAGAATGTCACCAGAGATAGTTTATATGAAAATGTAGTGGTTGGAAAGTGAATGCACAGAAGCTAAAATGTAACAGTAGGAGGAAGAGAAAGGTACACTTCCACCAGGTAATGATGGTGTCTCTGTTGCCTTACTGGGAAGGGTAGCAGAGACTTGCTGTTTCTTCTGAAGTTGTTATGAAAACTATCTAAATAAAAAATGCCTTCACTAATTTGTCTGCCAAGTGAATTTACCAGTTCTTTGCTTTTTACATTTTTTTCTGAGTTGTCTTGCAGCTTTTTTCTCATTTCTCCTAGGAGTTCATGATGAAGCACAGCTCCATACACTGCAGCGGGCTGACACTTCTTTATTACAAGTTGTCAGTGCAGTTCCTTTACCTACTTGTTCATAATTAAAACAATCAAGACAGTTGAAATTATGAACTCTTTTTAAGGTCTGTCTTTTTCTGCATAGCTTTGGAACATTATTATTGGAATATCTCAATCTGGACAGTGGATTTGAACTAATTCTTAAAATAAGGAATATTATATAAAGTGCTTTGGATGTTGAAGGGCTTTTCATTCAAAATGAGCTTGAGGTCATGTTCCCAGCTGTACAGGAATAGTACTGCTGCTGCTAGTATTGTCATAAGGTGATGTGAGATCTTGCTGGTCAAAAAGTGAGTTGCCTAGTCTCACAATATTTTATTTTTTTTTTTAACATAAATGTTGTGTATGCGTTTAAAGAGAAGTTGAAGTTGCATTTTTAAACTAAGTAGAACTGGAAAGGCTTATAACTATCTCTGGCATATCAAATAAAATGCAATTTCATATGAATCAGGAAGATATTTAAGGTGGCTTCATTGTTTATTTGCAAACTAAGGATATGTTGCTATTATAAACTTCAAGCACTTTGGTGATGGGTAGCTGGGTTTTGTGTGTTTAGTTTTGGGCGCTTTTTAATATTTAATCCAGTTTCTGCGGCAGGAAATGGCAAGGAGAAACCAGTGCTATTAGGTGTATAAAACCATCTCCTGGTTTCTTATTTATCCACGTGATCCTTGGTGTGAAAGCTGTTAATTGCTTTATTTATGAAGTAGCAAACTCTCCAAAACTCAGGGACAAAGCTGAGATTGAACTGTCCAAATTTCCCCAGTCTGTCAAAGGGATCTTTGTCTATAAATTTGATCAAGCTATTTTGAAGTGTTTTTCTGAAATCCTTTTACATAAGCCAAAGGAAAATGAAACTGGTTTTCTTTTGGAGAAGTTGTATTTCATTGTGTGATGTAAGTGTTGGGTTTTTTTTGGTGTGTTTTCTTTTTTGTTCTGTTTGTTTGGTTTTGGTTTTTTTGTGTGTGTTTTTGTTGCGTGGGTTTTGTGGCTTTTTAATACTTGGATTAATGACATTCAAACAACTGTAAGATACAATGGTTATATAGATATAATGGTTATGTATTAGAATAATACCAAATAAAATTTATTTCCCTTATATTTGGGTTTTTCTTTTCCAGTTGAGGCTTATTGGAGTGTTGTGTGTGTATCTTTGGTACGGTTAGCTCTTAAATTGGCTTAATTTTTTTTTTTTTGATCTTTTATGTACAGACTTATTTATCAACCTAGAAATTTGCACAACGTTTTCTAAGAAACACATTGAGAAAATTCATTGTACTGTTTTTGTAAGAAGTGGCATCATTAGTCACGTTTTTTCCTATTTGCTTTTGTTGAAATGTTTGTTCGTAACATTTGGAATGAGAAGGTTTCTTTGTTTGCTTTTAAACAACGCATTGTTGTGATGAAAACTGTTCAAGTGGCCAGGAGTAAACTTGATTTTTAATGAAGCTTATTTGCTGAATTATGCTGCAATTGAAAACCTTTGTTAGGTACTAACCAGTAGTTGAGCTGTTCTTTACATGCAAGTAAATATTTATAATACTAGAATGGAAGTGGGAGGAGGGGTGCCATCTGTACTCCTTTTTTAATGTGAAATGAAATTAGGAGTTAAAGCTTTTATTTTATTAGTGTTTCATCTGACTTAGTAGGCATGAAAACTAATAGATGTGAGCTTGAATGTTGACCATGGTTTGAGGTGTTGACCTGTTAGTGTATGTGAAGGATTGCCTAAACGTGAGTGCCTTGAGGTCACCTAGTCCTAGTTTGCTGGCATCTAAATAGTGCTTAAATCTGAATTTTGAAATTCTTTTGGTGGATTTCTTGCTGTTTGAACATCATATGCCTTTATGGTTTAATTACCCTTATTTTAAAGATAATACAAAAGAGAGGATCTGAGGCTTTTTGAACCATATCATTGCATCAATAGATCTGCTGAGATGTAATGATTCTGTTCAGTACAAAATACAGAACTCATCTGCATTCTGATAGTGCTCTGTAAATGCTGTTCATTTCCATTATAAGCTTAAAATGAAGTTTCAAGCTCTCTGCATCTGATGTACAGCTGGAACATGAAAACTAAGTGCAAGGCATGCTCAAAAGCATTAGCAGCTGGGGGATCTAAACAGTGGTAGGAAGTGGTTATCTCTGTTGCATTTTGGATTACTTCCACAAAAGGATGCTTGTACTGTTTAGTTTATGGATCTGAACTGAGGCTTGCGCAGTATCTTGCTGTGATCTCAAAAGAGGAATGAACCCTGTTTGGCTGGGGAGCTTCATTCATGGACTACACATGTGCAGCTGGGGTAGGATAGTCAAATTTCCTGGTGTAACTGGTGGGGGAAGTTAAACTACTCTGACTTTTGGGGTTGCTTTGTTAGACTTCCTATTCAGTTGTGTTGAGTGGGCATCTAATGGAGCTCTGTGTCAACTTTGCGAGATTTTGTGATTCCCAGATACATCTGTATTCAGTGTGACTTAATACCAGAGCTTGGTGGCATCTTACTCAACTGAGAAAGTGGAAAAGAATGTAACCAGGGGAACAAACATGTTAGTCTCTGACCCATTTACGAAGACTGAAATATTGAAAAATGTGTCAAGTAGAAAAACATGAGAGCAGTTCTTGAACACAGATAAGATGTATGTAGTCTGCTAGTAAACATAATTACGTTTTATTCTTTGTGATGCACTTTGGAGAGAGAGCTTCAAGAGGGAGGAGCATAACAGAACTTGGGAGAAGACTGATGAGTTTTACCCATAACTTTGTTGAATGAAGAAATATTTTGGACCCTTGGTCCTTCATGACTCTTGCTGGGGAGAGGGAGGAGTGTGGACAGTGCACTGATAATGCTCCAAGGAGACTACTTGTGTATTAGAGAGAAACTGAGGCTGAGTTGTGCACTACCTGTGAGAAATTCATCACCAATTCATAACTCCTCTATTTGGTGAAAAAATCAGTTTAGTCTTAATGTAAAAACGTGGTAGGTCACCAGAGTCTTCCACTGGGGTGAAATGAGGAATGTGTTGGTCAGCTAGCTGAAGGTTATGTTACTGCCTGGTTGCAAGCCCTGACAGTGAGGAGGGAGCAAATTAAGGTTGCCCAGGAAAATTTTGTTCAGTTGTCTTTTCAATTCTGGATGCTTGACTTGGCAGTACTAATGCTTTCCTAATGGAAAGATTTGGGGAAAATAATTCTATAAAACAAAGACCATAAAGTGCATTCATGTGCCAGCTCTTATTTGTGTAATGATTTTTAGCAGTCTCTCTGGAGAGTGGGGAGGTGCTGTGGTATGAGGAAAAGAAGAAGGGGTATGTGGCAGAGTACAGTGCATGTGCAAGGAATACAGTGTCTATCTGAGGACAGGTCTTCTGAGAGTTCTCTCTTTGAATGCATTTCTGTCACTGCAAATAAAGCTCTTCAGTGTGTATCTGCACAAGTGCTTCTTCCACTAAACACACTTGGAAGCTCAAAGTGTGTCCATGGAATAGAGTCTTACTTTGCTGCAGACTGCTTGTCATTCTACTTTGCCAGTCAAGTAGGCTTTTACCTATGCATTGCAAGTGCAGGCAGTTGTGTGTGATACTATTCTTCCTCTATAAGAAGTTTGCTCTCTGGATACAATTAATTGCCTCACAAAAGTGGGAAGCTTGCTCAATAGGTAGCAAACAAACAACAAAAAAAATACCAATAACACTACTATAAAGTTTTTCAGTGATAACATAGTGTTTTTCTGTCATTAGAAGTTACAAGCAGCAGTGGTGACATGAACTTATAGTTAAAAAAGGTCACTGCCGTGGAATATTAGATGAGGACATTCCTTGTCTGCAAAGAAACTTTAAAAAGGAAAAGAAGTTGGATGAGCCCTAAAGAAAAGAGCAAATGTAATTCAGAGCCTGCTCATGCAGAGCTTGACCAAGTGATTACGTGCAATTACACTTAATCCTTGGCACTACAATTAGCCAATGTTTTGATGCCATATCTCAGTTACCAATAAAGCACCTGGCCACTAATAAGAATAATTGTTCCTGAATGTCAAAACCTTGATCGACTTCTATACTCTTTGTTGTCATCACAAAGTATTGATGTTTTATAGGTTATGGCAATGCGCAATGACTGCCAAATACACTTCACCTCAGTGAATGTAAGTGTGTATGTCAAGCATATACCTGTTCAGGACATTGCAGACCAAAAGAAATGTTTCTGTTTCTACACAGGAAGTGTTGAACATCAGTGATAAATGCAGTTTTTACTGTTGTATTCATAAGTATTTATTAAAGTAGCAGTTCTGCTTGGTACTTTCTTGAGACCATTTCTAATGGAAGGCCAAGGGTAGCTCCCAAATTCACCTCCTTGTTTCTCTGTGGCAGAGTGCACAGCATCTTTGTGACTGTGACAACTTTTACAAAGTCAGGATGAGAAAGAGGAACTGAGATAACCTTTGGCCAAAGTAATAGTCCCTGCTGCTCCTGATGGGCCATGGCAGGCTGGTTATATGTAAAAATCTGTTGTTCTTCTGATGCATGCATGGAGCAACTTAACTTTTTTCTTACATTTTAGAAGATCACTTGAGAGGTTGTGTAAGGCTCTCTGTAGAGTGCCTTTGAACAGTATTTGTTTTGGCAAATTAAGACTGATTTTTAAGAATGCTTCCATTTGTTATGAGTAAAATATTTCTTTGCATGACCTTTTTTCCCCTCCCAGACTGTCTGCAGAGTGGTGTGCATGCATTCATTAATACACTGACTGCCACCCATTGCCAACAGCATCACCTTGGCAAAAACAACATAAATTCCCCCCACTGGAAATGATATCTCATTGTTCCCACTCTTTGCTCTCTCTTGATGCCATTTATGTTTTCCTTCAAGTCCTTTTCCTGTGTTGGGCCATGGGAACCTGAAGAGATCTTTTTTTGTGCTCTGGACTGTGTAATGCTTAAATGCATATTCCAGTTTATCCAGTGGTGTGTTATTTGAGCAAAGTCCTAGTATAGCAATTCAGAACAACGTTTAGACACAGTCAGTTGCACTTCGTTACTTATTTCGGGACTTAAATGTTTCTGTTCAAGGTAGGAAGATGTTCGCCTGGTCACAGCAAAGAAAAAGTGAAGACTAATTATTTTAGGGCATGAATTTCAGTTCCTAACTCTTACAAATCTGGTGCTGATGTAGAAGTCTGGAAAAGAAAGGAGCAAAGCCAGGTGATGTTAAGCTAATACACTTCTGCAATAACAAATGGATTCAATCAGCTGAATTGAAATATACTACCTTAAACTAGTTCCCTGGTAACTTTGAACAATTTATGAAGGGTTCTGACTGGTTGTGTGGGTATTTCTTTTCCCCTGCAGCTGTGAATTAGGTGGAAAAATACTGCAGCTGAACATAACGTTGTTTTGTCACTAGAAAATTCACTGCTGGCATTGAATTCAGCCTGGAAAAGTAAAGAGGTCATGACACAACATCTGTTTTGAGGAGAGCATAGTTATTACCACCAGTAATACTGCAAACACTGGAGTGGAAAAAATAACACAGATGCTGTAATGATGCCTTTTTTGACCATGGTTCTATGGATTATGGTAGGTGGATTTCTCCTAGAAATATGTTTCGAAGGTAAGTTTGGACAAAATACTCCTGCTGCTCAAACATGAGATGGAGCTGTTTCTTTGATATAGAATCTCTACCTCATGATCTCCACAACTTTTTTTCCTTACCATGTTTTCAGTGTAGCCAGTGACTTTCCAGGCAGTATTCTGGGGTCGTGTGACTAATGTTTCTTAAACTCCTGTAATGATTTACATTTGCTCTTGGATTTCGTTTTTGGCTAATACAATCCATATGAGACGTTAAAGGATCTCACCCTGTACTTTGCTTTGGTTAATCCCTCTCCCTTTATTACTAATCAGAATTAACTGATTGTTGTGCCATGCTTCCCTGAGTTAGTGGTAACTGATAACATCTTCCCTCTTCCTTGGGTGATGGCTGTCATGTGCCAGAGACAAGGACATCTCTGAGGTTTTTTTTTAGGTTTTTTTTTTTTTTGACTGTGACACAATATGTGTTTGTTCATCTGTGCTGAACCTTTTTACAGACAAACTATTGAAATAATTAGGAAAAGCTTGTGTGTAACTTGTGGGTGTAAAGCATTGATGCTATTGGGACACAGGCTTGACCTGTTTGCATCCAGACCAACTTTTCATAACTTCCTCTAAAGCCAGATAAAGATAATTGCAGCTTTAAATAAAGCTGTGATCCTGTAAAAAGAGAAGTGCTAGTGACCAGTTGGAGCTTCCAGGGATTTTTCTTATGTCTGTCAGTCTTAATATGTCTGTCAGAGTTCAAGGAGTATCTGCATGGCATTCTTAGTCATATCATTTCGCTTTAGGTAGTCCCAAGGAGCAGGAAGTTGGACTTGGTCCTTATGGGTCCCTTCCAACTTGAGATATTCTATGGACTGTGCTGGAATGGCAGCATGGGAAATTCTTCCTGCACTGGTGCTGTGAGGGAGGTAGTCCATTATACATAGGAATAAACTTGGCTAGAAAAATAGTGATTTGTCCTGGGCTACCTAGTAGATCAGATCACTGACAGGCCAGCATGGATATCCAGACAGATGATTGCTTTTCCTTTCTTCCTGACAGTGCTACCTTTTGTACCAGCTACTCAAAACACCACCACTTGCTAGGGTTTTTTTGTGAACAAAAATGGCAGTGCCCCAGCAACAGCAAGGCAGTTGAACAAATTGCTTCTTGTCTACATTTTCATTTTAACTCTGGCTTCTTTGGAGCTCTGGTTCTTTGTGTAAAAAGGGCAAGACTTCTTTTTGCCACTTGAATTTGGAGACTGTCATGTCTGCTGCAGAGGTGGGGTCAAATTCACTGCTTAATATTACTGGTAACTTGCATTTTAAGAAAAAGGATTAATCTGTAGCCCTGGTATACTGGAGGACTTGTGAAAAGATACGTAGAGTGTATTTTCCTTTGGGTACTTTGCTGCTATTTTTTTGTATTTTAAAATATTAGAAATGGTAGTAGGTCATGCATGAAATGTAACAAGTTTGGTAATCAGCTCTAAGCAGTATCAATTTCACACAAACCACAGCTTCTGACAGTCTGCAGGAGTGGTGGTTCCCTGTAGATTACATGATCTGGATTGTGATTGAAATCTGCAGTCTACCCCAAATAAATCTGCATTAAAAATGTTTTTTGAAAAGAAATATGTAAGTATCTTCCTTTAAAAATCTGTATGGGACACAGCATATAATTGAAGATGATGGGGGAGCATGCTATTCATTTCTTTATGCCAGGTAGTGTCTGGTGGAATTCACAGTGGTGCAGCTGTGCGTTTTCCTGGGTTTTACTAAAACAATCTCAGAAATGAGTCTTGTTTTCCTTTTATTGCTCACTCCCTTGCTTGTCCTTTTACCCTCCACAGAATGCTGCTTTTATTTATTTTTTTTTTCTTCCTGCTTTCTTTAATAGAACTCCAGGTACTCTTGCCAAAATACAGCCTACTGCAGTATAGCTGGGAGCTTGTGACTGAAGAGTAGCTGAAATAGTTCCCTAAGCAATCTAACACCAGGAGAAGTTGCCAGATCTTGGAGCAGTTACTAGGACAGTTTTCTTTTTGTGTCTGGCAAGGATAGGAGTAGAGGTCAGCATCTCATAGATTGTGTTTTTTCTGTTCTGTGAGGCTGCCATGTGGGATTTCAGTGGATCTAGTCCCTCTTGCCGTTGAACAAGGCTTTGATATTAAATTATGAGATCATTTTCAGGGATCTTTCATCTACAAAAAAGAAATTACTTACAATTAAATTAACATAACAATCAAGTGCTTCTTTTCCATTTCAAAATGCCTTTTAAAAAGAAATTTTATTAACAATTTTGAATTACAGTTTCTGGTGAGCAGTTGCTGAGGGCAGGAAGTGTTCTGACATCCTTGGAGGTGAGGTTCAGAGTTAAGAGAAGTGTTTTACAATGACTGCATTAACACCTGTGGCTATCTGGACCACTGACCCTACTGAAACTATTGCAGGATTGTGTTTTTATGCTTTGGAGTAATGATTTGAAATAGGGCTCCCAGGGGAAAGTCAGAGATTGCTGTTGCAGTCAGCTTCCAGAAATGGGCATCTTTCTCCTGTGTTAGTAAAACTCTTATTGTGCCATAACTTTGTAGTTGCTTTCCCCAGGTCCTTCAAACTCTTGTCCTTCTTGCTAACAGCCAACTCATCAATCTTTCCATTAGCTACCCCACTTGAAAGTCTCAATCTATTGTCAAAGCTGTGCTGTAAACTGCATGTTTACTTTACCTGAGTGATAGCCAGCAGCTCAAAATGTAAAACTCTCTTTCTGTGTTTAGCAGATAGTGTTAAATGATGCTTAGCCCTGAGAAATCTCATCACACACATCCAAACAAAACAAACGCTGACAGCCCCTTCTGATAATGAAGGTTACTCTATCCTCAGGTTTTGCAAACACTTAAGGTATTGAGTAGTCAACTGCTATCAATGCTTTCAGAAGCTGCACCCCTTAAGGTCACCTGCAGCCAGTGAAGTAAAATCATTTTTATGAAGTCATTCTTCTCATACACAGTTCTGCAATGGGAAAGCTAACTCACCAGCCCCAGCCCTGCAGAGGTGGATAAGAAATCTACACTGTGATTTCACTTTTTCAGCTCTGTTATGCCACATATTAGTCAGAGTTCATTTATTTCATTAGTTTTCTTTGTAAAGCAATTACATAACTGCTACCACAATAGGACTGGATTGGTGTATTACATTTGCTAAAATAGCTTGGCAATTAATTTCAAATGATCTCTGTGCAGTAATCTCTTACCTATAATAGAATTATTCAAATGTCTATGAACATTTTACATGCAGTACTGGAGTGAGTTAGATCAATCAGAAATTAATTGCATCCAAGGCATCAGTATAGCCTTCTGGGATCAGCTGAATACCAGTATGTCACAATAAAGTCATAATAATTGATGTAGCATTGAATCGTGCCTTTGCTTCTCACTTATAATGGCAGTTTTATGAGCCGAGCAGGCTAGGTGGAAAAATGGAAAGAAAAGAGAAATGAAAGTAAGTTAAATACTAGCTAGTGGCCATTAACTTTGATTTAATTCTGTGCTTATGTGGTTTATCATCCTGACACTTTCTGTACGCCTTAGAATAGCTTGTCCTTGTTTTGCACAATTGCACTTTCACTGTACTTTGTGTTTATGTATGTAGAGGAAAGGAATTCTTGCCTCTGTATTCAATTTATCAATCCAAAATATTTCTCCTGAGCTCTGGTTTGACAGCTTCAGCATTCAATGGGAGAAGTGTCTTTCCCAGTAAGTATTTGGTATCTCCTAGGCTTTTGTTTCTTTCTGAACATGTGACTCTTGATTTATGTCATAGAATTAGGCTATGGATATCAAAATACGAAATAATTTTTCACTCACATCTTTCTTCTAAATAAATACTTTTTCAAAATCATAAAACAGGACTACTGATATATTGCAGCTACTGAAGAGTGGGGGAACTGACTTTTACTTTTTGCATATGTGTATTAGGGAGGAAAGAGGAATTACTTAGTTTCAACTACAAACTTTTTGTTTTCATACAATGTATGAGTTAGGCAGGAGTCTGTTTTCCTTAGGATATTTGTTATTTGAAGAGCTAAGCTGACAGTCATGAGATATCAAAAGATAGTTACAAAAAAGTATTTTGAACTCAGGTGAAAAAGTTATTATTTTTTTTGTTTCAGGTCTGATACCCTTTTGTTAACAGCTCACTGCTTCTGTCTTGGAATTTTGCTTTGTTTCCTGGTCTGTTTTCTTTATCACTTCAGCTATGCTTCTTCATGTTACTTCCTCAAGTGCAGGTCTGGCTTCTTCAAGGCATAGTACTGAACCCTGTATGTGTAGTGGTCCTGCTCTGGCAGGGTGTTGGACTAGATGATCTCTGGGGGTCCCTTCCAACCCCTAACATTCTGTGATCCTGTAATACACACTGGCTTTGCTCAAACTGCATTTCTCCCTCTCTACCTAATATATTTTTTGACTGACATAAAATGATTTGATGCTTGGATGAAGAGAGGCATTTTTGCTATCCTAGACCACATCCAGGATTCCTAATGACAATCACTGCTTTCCCAGAATGAAAGGAAGAGGAGGAGGTGCTGAAGCTCATACAGGAGACTTCTGTGATGTTGTGCTGTATTAATAACTGCTCAGGACCCGCCTCAAGTTTAGCACTGAAACTGTTACAGCTCCTAAAAATAGCAGCATTCCTGGAGGGTACAAACAAAGCAGTAGGTGATTTAACTGTAAGACCTGTCTCCTATTGGATCATATGGGTGACTGCAGCCAGAGCAACTAAAACCTGACCTCTGATCAGGGCATTTTGACATTACAGAGTTGACACATTTACAATTATCAGAACAATGGGTAAAGCATGGAAAGAGGGGGAAAAAAAATTGAAAGTTTAAAAAACTGCACACTTCTGAGGGCTGGGATTTTTCAGGCTGCGTCTAAACAGCAAGACTGAGATTAATTTGTGAAAACAGAGCCAAGCTAAATCCAGTGTAGCCAGCTCAGTCCCAGTAACAACTCACCTGTCATTGTGCTGGATTGATTCAAGGCTGGACTGGGACTTAGCTGCAACATAGCTTATTTTTACATACTGGCTCTGGGATATCCTGGCTGTTTGTGACAGATGATTGTATAAACTTTTGCTAAACACTTGCAGGAACAGGAATGGATGTGTCAGTTTGCCGGAATCTGAAAGGCATGGAAAAGGAGGAAGAGGCGAGACAGGTTAGCAGTGTACAGTTGGCATATGGTAAAAATGCAACAGTTGGTAGGAGTTTTTCCCAAATGATAAGTCTCTAATCTATTCCTCATTTAAATTTATCTGGAACAAATAACTTTCTGGAAGTGATAAAGCCTTCATGTTTGAGAGGTAGTAAAATTAGCCTACATAAAGATGCAGAACATACTGCAGATTACATAGCTGTAACTCCATGATGGAAAAATCTCACCTTTCCATTTACTGATTAAGTATTTTAACGTGCTATAGGTATTATCCCAAATTCTTTTGGTGCTTAAACCCAAATGAAAAGAAACAGGCATAATTCACTGGCTCCATAAGGATGTATTTTATTAGGAGATGCTGTCAGCCAGGCTTTCTGATTAAACCTGCTTTTTGGAGCTCCTAATTTGAAATGAAATGCAGTTGAGATATGACAGAAATATTGCTCACAATCAACAGATGAACTTTATGATTCTAAGCACAGTGAATGGGGAAGCTTTCAATGAGTGTCCTTTTAACCAAAGTAATCTTTTAAAAGATGAGGTACACGGCATCAAAAAGTACTGAATACTGAAGAGCTTCCTCAGCCTTTTTAATCATCATTCCTAATGGTTAAAACTAAACCACCCTTGTGTGTGTGGAGTGTGTGCCTGACTTCTCCTTAGACTTCTACATGTTCTGAAATTGTGTCGATCATTCCTCACCTTCCCTTTCCTCCCATCGCTCTCTACCTCTCCCCTCTGCCTGCATGTGCTGCCCTTTCAATAGTGGCTTTTGCTTAGTACTGAGCTTGATGGCCAGGCAGTGGATTCCCTTGTTCTCTGGATGTTTCTCCCTCAGGTTCTATGTTCTCTTTCACTCCTTCTGTACAAGATCTTACTGGCTGTATTCTCCAGTATAAAAATATGTAATTAATTTTGTTAATCAGTGTTTGACTTACAGTAATGAAGAGTTTATTAACTTGCTTATAGTTATCTTGTTTACTACTCAGTATGAAGATAAAATTTTTTATTTGACTCAAATTTTGATCCAGAGTGGAATGATTTCATTAAGCTATTTGTGACTGCCATTTGTAAAAGTATGCTTTGCTACTTGCTGCTCTTATCCTTGTTATTTCTGTCCCAGGTTTCTGTGTTGCAGAATTATGGCTGCTTCAATTGAAAGAATCAGGAGTTCTGAGAACACATTTAACAAAACTTTACTGGAGCATTCAAATTTTATTTCCGTAATGGGTTTGTGAATAAGACTTTCTTAATGTTTTTTTCTTATGATAACTGAAAGCAAGGGGTGTTAGTCAAGTGAAGAATACTGGGAAATAACTCCACGTATGCCCATCTATCTGCATTCTGTAGTCATGGGTTATATTCCTGCACACAATGCTAAATATGGCCCAAATCAATACAGTGTAATAATAATGTCCTCTTAACAGTTATATAAGAGTGTTTCACATAACAAAGAGAAATGATACTTAGATGAACTATTTTTCTTCTGCAGTGGTCCATGATGTAGCTTTTGGGGTGTTTACTGGGTATTGCCTTTGTCACTTAAAGGCGTTTCTAAGCACATGTTCAGAATGCTGCATTAACTGCTTAGTTGTTCTGTTAGCCTTCTATTAATTTTTCTAAGAAAAAAGCACCATCACACTTTTATTTTGCAGAACTCTGCGTTTTTGTTTACTGGTTTAGTTTTGCGTGGCTGCTGCTGAAGGACTGTGTATGAAAAGCTATATTCCTCCTCACCCCCCAGAAATATTAATAAGGCTGCTGACTTCATCTATAGTAATACTTCATTGTTTGCAAAGTATTGCTTCATTTGCATTTCTTTTCAAGGTGCCTTTGAATAGGTCCTGACTTTCTTGGTTTTGGTTTGGATCTTGTAAGTCAAATGAATTAAGTTGGTGATAATTTTTGGCAACCTAAGTGAGGCCAGAGACCTCTGGAACCTGGAAACTTGCAGTTGCTTCCAGTTCACTATTGAAGATCTTAGCTGCGTCTTGGTGCTCTTGAACAGCATAGTTTTGTGCAAGGCATCACTGCTGGGCATCTGATTTTATTTTCTAAACCTGAGATGTTCAGCCATAATCTTTCAGCTTGTGGGACAAGCAATGTTGTAAGGCTTTTTGTGTCTAAAGCAGTCTGGATTTCCAAGTTGGTAGAGTCGGGGAGGAAGAGGAAACTCAATAGCACTGCAGTCCTTTCTTTTGCCAAAAGATGGAGTAAATGGTCTACTGAACAGCATTGTGCTGCTGCTAATTGATTTTTTTCAAGGCAACTAGGAGCTTTTCCACAAGGAAGAAAGGGTTTCTGCTGCCTTACAGTGAGCTCATAACTTGTGTTAAATGTAATGAGGCAACATGTTTTAATGAATTGACCAAATTGGTTGGTAACAGATGGCTTGGTGACAAATGGGTTAATTAGTAGTCTTATATAATCAGTTTTGATTTCAATTGTTTTGTCTACTTACGTGTGAAAGGGTTATTTTACAACAATGCTTTCACCTCACGCAGATAAAAAAAGAAATATCTGTTACTGGTCAAAGCAATCCCTTCTACAAATGTAAGGATCCTCATCAAATCACACTAAAAATAATGTTGGCATGCCATAATTACGAATGAAGAGGCTAACAGTTTCAATGGTGCAAGGAAATTATTTTAGGCAGTTGCTATGGAGCACTAAATTTCACTGGCAAATAAAACTGCATGCTGTAAGCGTAGCTGGGAGTATGTTGTCTTTTTCTGCTGTTTTTCATTTCCATTGTCCGTGCTACAATTACCTGTTAGATTCTCACTCTGTGTAAGTTTCTCTCGTCAATTGCAGTAGCATGAAATCGGTACTTCTTTTCCCCTCTGTCGGCTGTGTTTGCTTCCCTTAGTTTCTGCCTTTGTGCCAAGAGACTCGGTCTAATTATTTCTCTTAGGTATGCATTAGGTGACTTGACACTACTACTAACCCCTTGAGTTAGGTGCTGCCAATCTGAACCATTAAATAAGAAGTGGTGGGAAGACTAATCAGGATTAGTTGAAAGAGGCTGAAATCACAGGGGGAAAGGCTGTGTAATTTAGATTCATCAGGTAAATGAACTACAGACATGTATTATGGGCAAAACTGATCCTAGAGTGACCTTTTTTGCTTGGTAACTCTATGGTGACTTTCCAAAGGTACAGTTTGGTAAGCTACTGTTTTTACAGCAGTCTTTAGGGTATGTATTGCATCTAATGTCTGCTGTCTTCCATTCCCTAGATTTATCCCTCTCCAATATACTTATTTATTTGTAGAAATCTCACCTGTAGAGACAGTCTCATTTGACTGCTTCCAGAATGCTCTTTTTCAGTCCAGAATTGTAGCTCTTCAGTGAATAAAAAGATGGAGAGGTAGCTTTCAATGTTTCCAGTAATACAGGTTTTATTCTCTTTAAATGTCAGCAATTTATGGCATTAGAACAGAAGTAAAATGTCTGGTAGGTGGCATGAATGGGGCAGAGAGGTTAAATTGCTTCCCCAGATGCCCATAGGAAGTCTGTGCCAAGCTGCAGTCCAGAGCTGAGCAGTGTCTAGATTTTGGTACCTTTTTCAGACGATGGATGATTCTGGTGTCAACCCCTCAGCATTAAATTTTAAAGCTAAACCCTTGAGTCCCTCATATCTGGGAAAAAAACCCCAGCAAACCAATGTAAGCATTTAAAAGATGATGTAAAATGCTGTGTGAATGCTAGGTGAAGGACTAGTGGCAACAGGTAGGAAGGTTGTTGTGGTGATTCAATAACTTTTGTACATTTTGAGCACTGAGAACACTGGCAGCTCTAATTGCATGTTACAGGACTTTATTAATCTTTTGAGTGCTTTTCTATATTTTTCCCATTATTGTAACAAGTGCAAGATAGTTTAGCTAGATCACAAGTTCACCTGAAGAATGCTCATAGTGAGAGGATGAGGAGATAAAAAGGGCTTTGATTTGGTTCAAAGTGATGAGTTTTTACTTAAATGGAGTCCTTAGTGTTCTCAAAATAAAAAGGACTCTCAGGCTCGCAGCAGTTTGTTTGAAATGCTCTCACTCCATTGCTTATTCTATATAAGGGATAGCTGTCTGGAAGAACTAACTTTAAATGGTAATGGATTCAACTGCCTCATCCATTCAATGTGTGTTCATTTTAGGAGAATTGGGAGGGGTGAGGGGAAGGAAGAGGGATGGTAGAGGAGGAAAAGGAACGCTTAGTGGAAAACTGAGTTGCTTCTATAAGATCTTCAGGTCTAAGTCCTATTTCAGAGGCAGCCAATACATATAATTCACAGGTTTACTCACTTCTCTAAAAGATGCAGCAACTGTTTTGAAAATAATGTAAAATCTGTTACTGCTGAGATAGGGAAGGCAAGGTATGTTTAAATTTACAAGAATCAAACTGTTACGAGCTGGAGCACATTGTGAAGAGTGGTTGCAAGCCTCATGATGCTGTGAGGTTGGCTTGATGTTAACTAATTGCCACTTAGTTATCTGTATGGGATGTTGTGCTGCATGGGATAGGTCTTCCAGTATAGAGGGTGACTAATGTAGTACTTACAGCTTAGAGATCCCCATTACTGTAAATGTTGAAAAGTGTGTTTTCCCTGACATAGCAAATGACCTTTGGTTCCTGTGGGCCACAGGGGGTGGTGTGTTGCTGTCCATTTAAACAGTAAGAAGCAGATTTAATATATCGAGGTAGACCAGAGTATGAGAAATGCTCTGTAAACGCCCATTGTTTTCTTGCTGCTCTGTGCTTGTTTTAACTGTGCCAGGACCTCTGTACAAGCTCTGTACATTTATGGTGAGATGTAGGCATGCTACTGTAACACTTGGTGTGGAAATGGGCGCTGCATTAGAAGCCTGTGGTGGCTGCTTGTGTGGACACAACCACTTGCTTAAAAGTTAAACAAAATAGGAGTGGTCTCATTAGTTGTTTATACCAGTACAGTGTGCATTTCTTTACACATGCTGACCCAAGGCACTGTATAGTAACATGACTGTAGGAACTCTGTACTGGTATAGACACCTTTCTCTGAAAGCGTTTAATGCCCTTAAGTAAATTGATTGGAGATACAGGTTTTAGTCTGCAGTTGGAGTGCTCAAAAGTTAGTTGGATGCTCAAATCAAAGGCATCACCTCATCTATTTACAGAACAAGCTGCAAACTGAGAATTTAGGCCTTTGGGTTTAACTTGATTTCTGGACATTCTTTTCTTGGAGCTGCTGAGAAGAGGCAGAGTTGTGCTGTAGCTTTGGTTCTAGAGTGTGTTAACAAGTATTGTTTCGTCTGGCGCTGTAACACCAAGCTACAGCTGGGAAGAGGCACTTAGTGATGTTATCACACACAATTATATGCTAGTTTTACCATCTGATCCTGCCCTTACTGGAGTAATGAAACCTTGTCTTTGAATTAAAGTGGATTTGAATTTTTAAAAGCAATATTCTAAATGCAGTGTGTATCTTGGAGATAAAAAGTATATGCTGCTAGCATTTTGCCTTTTAAAAGGGATATCACGGTGTTGACAGTGCAGTTTAAATTGTGGTATTCATTTGTAGTAAGGTTGAGCGAGCTCCCATGTCTGTCTTTTAGACCTAAAATATTGACAGTAATGTAATCAAAGTAATGGTTTTTTTTTTAATATAGAAGGTTCCTGGGGCTGTCCCTCAGAAACCTATTAAATCTGAAAAAGAAAGGAAAATGTATTCTCTTAGGGCTGACTTGAAGGACGCAGGAAAATCCTGATCTCCACTGAATCTCTCTCATTCTTGGCATGAAACTAACATGGACTTTGTGAGCATTTCCTTGTTTCTTTTCATATTCTTTCAGCATTTTTTCAGGGGAATACACTGGGAGACACTGGAGCTGCTAATGGCCTTATTTCTTCTCTTTCGCTTTCTCCATGTTAGTGTTTAAAACTACCCACAAGGGCTCTTCCTGCCCAAGCTTCTTTTATTTAAATCTTTAGCATGCCATATGTAAAAAAGCTACTTCCCCTAATGAACTGACTTGTCAAACATATGGACACCTTTGAAATACATTTCAAAAGGAGAAATTTGAAGTTTTTAAAAACCCATATTGCCGTATTTTTTAGCTGCAATCTGTGCTTACTGATTGGACTGGTGGCATAAGGCTTTGGATGCACCACTTTTTCAGTTAGCTGACTCCATGACCCTTTAAGTGCTACTTGCATTCTAGCCAGAAATGCATTATAACCTGCAAAGTGTCAGATACACTCATCTCAGGAAACTGTTCCATTGTTTAAAGTTTCTGTCCATATTTTTAGGGAGAGCATGCCATTTGTATGTCTGTAAATAAATCATAAATATTTGTAAATAGTCGTCTATTTTTTCAGTGGTAACATCTACTTTAAAGGAGCTTTCTAGCTCAAGTAATTGTAGAAAGTGAGGAAACAAGGGAAGAAAAAACAAAAAGCTATTGCCTCCAGTGGTGTAGTTCTTGCTTCATATGGTTTGCTTGCTGCTTCCCACCTCTTCAAACACACAAACTCCCTTATTCTAATGACAGGCAAAGCTTCTTAAAGGTGTATTCAGCTAATTCCTGCTTAGGTTTATGATGATGGGGCTGGATATTGACATTTCTTTATACTACACTTTCATTCTTTATATAAAAATAGAAAGTTAGCTGGCCCATAAATAAGCTACCCTTGCTGCCCCTTCTTCTTACCTGTCCTGCAGATACCCCAAGCTTGGGGAGCAGGGGTGCTTGCTTGTCCTGTTTTATTCTGTGCTCTGATCTGCTTTGAGAGAGCATCATCTATTCCCCCACAGAAGAAGGAAGCTGAATGGTTAGTGAAATAATGCTTTTCTTTCTGACATGGAGTTATTTAGCCCAGGTGTTTCAAGAGGGGGAGTACATTCAAGGGGTGTTCAGTGACCTTCACACTCACCCTACTATGTGGTTTAGTGTTGGCAAATCATTCTGTGCTTCCAGTGGGACCTGCCTGGTAACACTTCAGTGGTTATACAACCATCCAAGTTTCCTTTACATGGTATATTTTGGACAATCTCTTGCAGGTGGAGTCCCTTTTCTGTGACAGGAATATTCCATATGTGTAACTAAAGAGGATTTTTTTTTTTTTGTTTACCTTCCATTCCTGGCACATTACTCTATTTTCCTCCTTCTGCATACACAAAGGGATCCCCGTCATGTCCTATTTGTGTTGGATGTAGGCCAAAGGGCTCTCATCATAAAGGAGACCCAGCTGTACTAAGTAGTGATGATGCAGAGTGTAAAAAAACCAATCCTTGACCCAGAAGAGCTTGCAGTCAGCTTACTTAGGGCACTGTTTAGAGGCAGGGGATGAAGCCATGCTCAGTGAGGTGAAGTGAGTGCTCAAGGCAATGCAGCAAGGCAGTGATAGAACCAGAAATAAATCACAAGTTGCTTGAATTGCAGATTGTGTTGCTTTGTGCCCTTCTCTTCTGCACAGGTCAGAGCTTGACCGACTTAAAGGGTCAAGTCCACAAGAGGGCTGTGGTGTGTACCGCTGTGGCATACAGTCTTGGAGACTTTTCCCTCGGCTTGGAAGTTGTGGCTGCTGTGCAGAGGCTAAGGTTTGCTACTAAATACATTACTCCTTCTGCCACTCTTGTTTTGTGTCAGTAAACAAATATTTGTTCTGTTGCCTTAGCTGCCTTAGCTGTCTAGTAAGCACAAGGACTTCCTGGCTCTGGAGAATTTTGTGGGCAAATTGTTACCTTGAATTGATATCATTTCGTTGAAATATAAATAACATGAACAAGCTGTTACAAGTTTGTAACAATATCTCCTATACATAGCTGTGCTGTCAAAGCAGATGGTGCTATCTCTGGCTCCAGAATTAAAGTAAGGCTGAGAATATGTTTGTTGCTTCCATGTTAATCCTGGAAACAAAGTAGTAATCTAAGAATTAAACAGCAGCATTTTTCTATTTTAACCCCCCTGCCATAAATAGCAATAAAAAAGGAATGTCCTTAGTACTTGGTAAGAGGAAAAATCTGGTATGGAAAATCATTAAACCTGGAGCTGGTACTGAATTGTCTTCTGTTTTAGGTGTCTAATGTTTCCAGACTGAGGTGAAATTGTTTGATCTTACCTTTTCTGTTCTGTTTTCATCATAGCTGATTTCTTAATCTAAAACTGCAGAGAAAAACATACCAGCCTCTACTTATAGACTGGGGTTTTTTGACAGTACCTAGCTATGTAATTTATAGTTGGGCAGTGTCTGTTTGGTAATTTTCTTTTTGCTGTTCTTGTGGTGCAAAGGATGAAAACAGCTTTCTGTTATGGAGAACGAAAATATTTCCGGTGTCATATTGAAATTGATGTCATGTAAGCTTGTTTGTTGAATGCTTGTAAACTGCTCAGAACATGCTGTAATGCTTATCTGTAATGCTTATTCAAAGTTAAATCCCTTAGGGAATGCAGTTCCCTGTGTTGTGAAGTGGGTTGTAGTCTGTTTGACCCAATATAGCCTAATTCAAACTGTCTTCCAGAGCTAAATCCTGTTTGTAGCTGTGCCTAGGAAAATATTGAAGAGCAGGATAAGCACATAATAATGCTTCCTTCACTCTTCCAGTGATCCACTTCATTTCTGAACCTTTGTAAACTTTTATATCCTAAGGCAATGAGTTCTAAAGTGTCATTACATGTTGGAATTTCATTTGTATTAGGAGAGCTATTGGACACTTGTTTCCTAGCTAACTTTTCCATGACTTCTAGTAGCTTAAAAGTCTTCACCATCGTCTTAGCTGTCTCTTTTCCAGACCTAGTACTGATGTATTAAGTTGTTCATCTGAATGGAAGTAATTTAATTTTTTTATTGTCTTCTGTACTTTTTTCTAGTATATGACAGCTTTGTTATGATGGAGAGAAAAGGGAGCATGCTTATTCCGTTGATAATAATTCCTAGCATTATATATATATGAATTTATTTATTTTTAACTGCTAATGAAGATTGAGTTAATGTGTTTACAGAACTGTCAATTGCAACTTCAGGATCTCTCATTCCTGAGTGGTACTTGCAGTTTCAAAGTCAATCACTGTGTGAGAAAAGTTGGGATCATCTTTCTCTGCATGCATGACTTCACATTTATCAGTTTGGAGTTTTATCTGCTCTTCTGTCAGAGTCACTCAGCACTCTAACAACCCTCTGCAATCTTTGCAGTCAAGTTATATTTTTACTATTATAGATGGTTTATTAACATAATCAGACTTTGTCACCTTTATTCACCCCTTTTGCAGATGATTTATGAATATGTTGAGCAGTTTAGCCTTTAGCAGAAATCTGTGCTATCTATGATCTCTCCAAGATTGCTGTGTGAGAAGCAGGACCACACTGGAGGCTTCCAGGATTAGATGATGGATTTATTTTTGTATCTTTCATTTCTGAACATTTAACCAATTCAGCTGGTGTATTTCTGTCCCCTGGCAGATTATTTTTTTATAAGAACTTTCGCTGGTGTATGTGATCAACGAGACTGTATCAGGCATCTATTTCTTGTCCATATGCTTTGTGGCTCTTTCCAAGAACTCTAGTAGCTTATGAGTTGTGATTTTCTCCTAGAAACCTGGTGTTAACTCTTCCCCCATATGTTCTGTTTGTGCATGTATCCATAAATTTTCCTTATCGCTTCTGGCAGTTCCTCTCCAGTGGGAACCTGAGGTTCTGGTCTCTATTTCTTTAAATTTTCTCCTGAGACCTTTAAAAAAAGTTGACGCTGCAGTTTGCTACCTTGAGTGGCATCAAGAGGAGATTATATCTGAACTATTTCATGTTGTTTCCCTTGGTATTCAGGTGTTTAATTTATGACACTATGCTTCTTTCTGCCTGCTTCTACAATTATGAAAGGAAGAAAATCTCACTCAGGGTTTCCAATTTTTTAATGGCAGTTGGATCAAAGCCACAATCCACATGCTCATGGTCTGTTGTGGCAGCACTGGCATGGTTTTCTGACTAGTAAAGCTCCACAAAAAATGACCAATGGGTGCTGCTCTTTGGAAGGAAAAGGGAGAAGCCCCTCTGTCACTACAAACTACACTTCCCTTCAGAGGATGTCTTAAAAGTGAATGATTTGTATAGTCTCTGTGCTTCAACAAGGGTTTTAATGGGCTGGGTGAATTCAGTGTCTTGCCATAGGCAGTAAAGCTTCTGCTGAGGTTATTGGGTAGATACAAGCTCTGCTATGTGAGAATATTTAGATGTCACTAAGAGGGAGAAACTGTGTGTTTTTTTAAATGGCATGTTGTGCAGGTTCAGAGAGGCTGCCTTCTCAGCTATTTCTAGGACACTGATTATGCAGAGTTACAGAGATCTGAATCTGGTCAATACAGGACTTCACACTACTCTTGCACATGTATCAATCAGAACACTTAGCAGCAGCTAAGTATATTAGCTGTGTGGAGTAGTTGAGGACTGTTCTGAGTTCTTCAGTGTCATTTTAATAGGTGCAGCAGGTTATTCCTGCTGAACCTTCTTAACTGTGACAATATGGCTGGAACAAAGTTATTCTTGTCCAGCAGCTTTGTGGAAGAGAGTTAATTGTTACCTCTGCAGCCATGTGTAGCCAGTAGAGAACTGAATTTGCCGGAAGGTAAAGGAATACTTCTTCAAAGCCACTTCACAATAATTTTGGCCTCCTTTTCCTTTACATTGGTAACTGCTGTTGTTTTTACTGATTCAAAGAAATGGCAATGGAGAAAAAATTAGCCCTTGTGATGTATCTCATTTTGTAAAACAATTGCATCCATTATTCTTTTTATTTATTCTGTTCATATTGCTGTTAAACAGTAGGCTATCAGTGGTCTAGATTTAAAGTCAAAAGATGTGGATGTTATGTGTAACACAAGGTACAGGCAACTGGCTTGTTTGGTATGTGACTGGCTATTTTAGAGACATTGTGTGTGCTTCTATTTGAACTCTGCCTCTCAAAAAACACACAGCATATATGTACTCTGTAGAGACACATTCTTCTGGTACTGTTTTTGTCTATAGTCTGCACTAGGGAGTCAAAAAATACCTGTATTCCTTCTAAAAGATGTTGGATAGTTTTGAATCCAGTTGAACTGGATTTTTTTTTTTAACAGTGAAGTTCTGAATTCTTTTTAAGCCTGTTTCCTTATTGCCCTGTTCATCCTTATCAGGACTTTTCTTTGTACAACTGCTGAAACAATGTTAACATCTTTATAGGCTGCTGACCTCATTTAAAAACTCCTTTTCAATTACAGAAAAGGCCAGAATTATCAGAAAAAGAATTGCACATGTTTAAAACACACACTGCAGGAAGAAAAACAGCTAATTCCTTCTCTCTCAGCCTTAGTATTTTAGAATACATTAGTCAGATTATTTTGACAGAGAATGATTTAGGTCCTGCTTGCCCTATCTGTATGCAACCATTTTTTGTTTTCTTTCTTAATGGTATCTCTGTTTATGGAGTTAATAGGAAAAGCTACAGTTTTCAGAAGGCAAAATTGTGCAATCAAGTTTTGAATATGTTCAAGAATGGAAACTCTACAGGGGGGGGTGTGTGTGTGTGTAGACATGAATATAAGCTCCACAATGCAGGAGTTTATTAGCACCATCACTGTCACAGTGGAAATGTGCACCACTATGGTTATGGTAGGAGCTAACTAACAAGATGCCATTGTACTTCAAGTTTGAAGCTGTAGTTCCAAATGGTGCCAGCTCTTTCTTCAAGCTTGAGTGCATCTGCTTCTAATGGAATATATTTTATTTTTCCAGTTTTGTCACTATCTACAATACCCCTAAAATATATTTGTTTCTAGAAAATGGAATCGTGTTGCTGTATGTCACTTTTTCTGATGGTTTTGTTTCAGCCCCAGCAGTAAGTATTTGCCTAATACTGTGGATGACTTTTCTCATCCAATTCGCTATAACATTTTGGCTCCCCAATAATACTGAGATGTTTATGTTCCAATTTAAGTAAATTTTGTGATGCATGTGCAGAGCACAAAAAGCTGAAATTTGTACAATCAGTTGAATAGGACAAAACAATCGAAATATATACACTTGATGCTTTCTTTTGAGCATAGACTTATTATATCACACATGCTTAAACTTGATATTACACAGGAGTGTATGCAGTGGGATATTCATACTTATTAGGGATTGCATAACTCAGAAGAATACTGCTAATCAATATGCAGGATTCAGTGTTAGTTAATTGCATTGTCAAATCTGCTTTTGCTGTTACACTGATTTTTTGAAAAAGCTGTGGTTGTGCTTTCTGCTACAGAAACTAGTTAACAGAGGTTATGTATTTAATGAATTTGAGATGTACATGTTAAGAAGCATTATATTTAGTTAGCAGTTGTTTGCCTGACAACACAGCACCAGTCTTGTCCTTCTGCACTGGAGATGTAGTCATGTTCTTGCCAGTCTTAGGAATGTTTACATGGATCCTTTTTCTCAGTTTAACTATCAGCAGCATATGACATGTTGCCACCTATGTTATTTTCAGGCACCTCAACAAGACATACCAGTTAATTAGTGAAAGAAGTGAGCCTTCAACTGTTGGGAAATGGCAGATTTACATGTGGATGACACTTGTCATGGACAGAATGAGGAGGGAGCCCTGTAGAACGTAAGTGTGCAACTGTTGCAAGTGAAAGCTTTAAATCTTGGAAGTGATGAAGGGGACCAAACTCAGCTTATTCAGGTAGATTCTGGACTGGTGTTCCTTGGATATTAATTCAGTTTGTCAGCAACATACTGCTCTTCCCTCTGACCAAAAAAAAAATAAAAATTTCTTCTGTTACACATTTGCAAACCAGTGCCTCATCCTGCAAATTTAGATCTTGAGCTTTCAATGTGCGGGTATTTGTCATACTGATTGAATTTATTGGTTGCAATGGAAAACTTTCCTGGAGGGGAATGATCTGTTAGTGCTATGTATTGAAAGCTTATGGAAGATGGGAGGAGTCTTACCTAGGACCACCTCCCATCTCTGTCAGAGGCAGTGGGTGCAGATGCTGATGCTTTGGCAGATAGAGGCCAAACACTGCAGCATTTTAACATTGATTCTTACTTGAGTATGCTCACAAAGTATGGGGGCAAATGAGTCAATGCCCCTGCTTGAAGGTCATGTCTTTTCTGCCTTGCAAGAGCTTCTTGTGAATACTGGTTTTCCGTTGAACCAGTCAAGGTTGTTCAATAACTTGTACTAAGGCTCAGATTTCTTTCTTGCAAAAAAAAAAAAAAGCTTCTGTTAAACTTGTGGGGCCCCACAGCTTCTGATGGATGGGTGAAAGTGATGAAAAAGGTGGCTTTCTATGTTTGGAGTATGAAAAAAATAATTAATGAAAAAATGGATCTTGGTTTTAAAAACACTTCTCTAGTTGAAGTTCTGGATTTCCTCATTTTACATTTCTATGCTGTTCCCTACCATTTTGGAGTGTACAAGGGAAAGGAGAAGGAGAAATCAGAACTAAAACTGAATCTTCACTTAGTGTTTTACTGGCATCGAAAAAAATGACAAATATTTTTTCCTAGAAAAATAAGGGGGTTTGATTAAACCAAATTCCTCAGTGAGAACATGTGTCAAAAAAATCTTACCAGCTTTATTAAGAATCCTGATTACACTGGGTTGTTCACACTCTAACACAGGCAATATGAGGATGTCTTCCCTTGCAGTGCACACAAATGTGCTACTTACTCATTTCCAGAGGCCTGGCTGGCTTTGACACTTCCCAGACACGTCACTAAGGATGTCCTGCTTCTCAGTAGTGCCCAAGTCTGAAAATTGGAATAGTTTATATCAGCACAGCTCAAGCTTTAGAAGAAACACTCCTGAAATCTGTCTCATTTTGATAATTGCTTTTTAAAAAATCCTACCATTGCAAGCACTGTAACTATATTTGGGGTTTGGTAAAGATTCTTTAGCATGTGACTTAGTTTTATTAGAGCAGTTGAAGGACAAGTGCATTAAGACAGTTTTCAGTGAGTTTGTTGGTCAAAGTTTGGATCTAGACCCTTACAACGTGTTCCAAAATTACTGTCCTTTGTGCTGTGAAATCAGTTTATAGTCACAAACCTGGAGTAGTATTGACTTGTTTCAGAACTTCAGGGGAGATTAGAGATTACTTTGTGATGTAGGAGGATTTCCTCAGATGCACAGATTATCTGGCCTTTGTGTGGCTGGCAGACACATTAATGAAATTGGCCTGTTGTGTACAGAAAGGACTTTTCTCTTAATAGTTAAATGCTTTTTGCCAGCACTAAATGTGATTGAAACTAATGAAAAGATGCTTGCTTATGAGTTGCAGCAAGAGAGGTAAATCATAGCTCTGATTTTAATGGCTGTTCCTTGTAAGTATACCAAAGGAAATTTTGTATGTGTGGGGATTTCTCAGGTGTGATTAATCTTTACAATAATATTAGTTAAGTCTTTGTGTAATGAAAATAATGTTTCTCTTGACATTATTACTGTTCACATAGTGATTGAAAACTTAGTTTGCAGTAGATTTAGATGGCAGGAGGTCCTGAATTGTTAAAGCAAAGAATGTAAATGAGGCCAGCCTGCAGGATTTGGTTTCCTGATGGGCCATATTGAACTAATTTTTATTAAATGAATGGCAAGCTCATCTTATTGAGCCAGTGATTGGATGGTAAGTGGATAAGAAGATACCTGAGTCAAATTCAGTAAACGCAGCAACAAACTGTAAATAAATACCAAACTTTTGAGATAGTACTTCAGACCTGAGAGAAATGGACAAAATGATCTTCTTAAGGAGCCTCAATTCTTCCCTTTCTGGTGCATATTGAATAGACTGGAGGAGCTGTTCTTTAATGTGGGGAATGGTAGACCCTGAAGGGGGAGGATGGCCAGGCTAGCTGCTTTTTTCATCATGACTGAAGTGGAGTGAATGGCAGAAAACAGAACTTGGCTTAAGTTCAGGCAGGGTATGGGGTTTTTGTATTGATACAGACATAGACAATGTATGTCATAGGTATGCTTTCATAGCTCCAGCTATATGAATGTAAGTGTAGGTCAGAGTTGTGGATTTTTTGGAGAGGGCTCAGTTAAGAATCTATGATTCCAGGATCTGAGGCTCTAAGCTTAAAGAATAGCACACAGGACTTCATGCTAACTTAGTCTGATTAAAACTACTTTTTCAAAAGGAAACATTTAGCTTACCTATTAAAAATTGTAGGGAGCTTTCTTCTCTGCTATCTAACAGTCCTCAGAAAATATTAAGTTTGAACTCTAAAAAGCAAGTAATCTTTTGGTAATAAAGCACAGAGTCTGTAAAATGAATTCACTTATTTCTGGCTAAAACCTTTTATTATACCATTGGACTATTTTCAGGAAAAATAGAATTGATAAAAGCTACTGCCACCAGGATTTTATTATGACACACAGAGGACAATGTTTATTCTGTCACTTGAACTAGCAGTTCCTGAGAAGATTGCAGCTAAGCCTCTAGCACTGTTTTGAGCTCATAGATAGTTTTTCTCCTATGAGAAAAGTTCTAGAGGATTGAATGGAAAAGATATTGATTTCAGAAGACCATGGGACATGTAGATGTTCTACATCCTCTTTTGGACCTTCAGTGATTTGACAGGTCTAAGGAAATAATTTGATCCTAGTGTAGAATTAGAGAATGATTAAAAAACATAGTAGAAAGAAATTTTTTCTCCATGCAGTACTGAGCAAGTAGATGCATGTTTGTGAGTACAAGAAACAGATCTGTGTAGGGGAGTGTATCATTTTTCTGTGCTGTCCTGCCTTAACCTGAAAAATAGGGGCCCTTAAGAGGGACTTGGCTTCTGTGCTGAAGGACTGTGTGAGACAGGAGAAGTCCTGTGCTCAGTTGGGAAGAGCTTGGTATTGCAATCAGTGTCACTGAGGGCACATTCATACTCAGAGAATTCTGTGACAGATGTAAGGAAAGTAATAGAATCTTTGGTGTATGGAAATAATTTCTTGATATATTTCACCTTCACTTTAGCTTTCAGCAGACATTACTCTTTATTCAAGTCCAGAATGAGACTAAACCTAGAAAAAGCGCACACAGAGGTCAAAACGAAGACAAGAGAATGACTAGAGGAGGCAAAGCCTGGAAAGGGTAAGAGTAATAATACAGTGGCCTTTCTAAGAAGGATTTTAATCTACTTGTAGGACTTGAGAGACTCAGTCACTAAATATTCCTTTTGTGCAGTGTGTCTGCACTAGCTAATTGAAGATAGGTAGGCTTAGAAGAGACAGCTTTTAGTTGCCTATTGAAAGCCAGCAGCAAAGAACTTTTTGAGATAAGGGAAGTAATTAATTTGACATTTCTGGCTGTGACCTGATTTTCTTCTTTAACATGCAGTGTTCAAAGAAAAGGAAAGGTTTTGCTAGAATTGCTTGAGGAAGGATGGATGTAGGCTTCTCAAGTCTGCAGCCAGACTTCCCTTTTTAAATCCATCAGTGAGATGACTAAATCTGTAGAGTGCAGCTGTATGTCCATGGATAACTACTTTTTCTTAGGACAAATTTGCACAATGAGCCATTGCCTGGTTGTAAGGCGTTCCGTGACAATATTTTCATTTAAAAACCCCCTAACTCCTGCAGCCCTGAGGGTGCTGTTTAGAAGTGCCACTATGCTCTGATTTACTGCAGATTGCTATTTCACTGTACAACCACTAAGTCAAATATTAAAAATAACCTTAAAGTGTGTAACACTTCAAGATAAATTTTAAGCCTGGGGGTACCTAGTACGTCTTTGGGAGGCTGTTAAATGATTGATGATGATTGTGGGTTTATTCTTAGGTAGTTGATTATGTCACTATAGTACATCAGCATTTTGAGAATGCTATGCTTTAAAATTAATTTAACAGAAAAAAATATTTTTTTAATCAGGAGTAGAAATATGAAATAGGGGATATCTAAAGTGGTTGCTGTTTAAAAGGATTGTCTGTATATATTAAGTGAAGCAGAGAGCTTTAGAGTTGGCAAAAGCAATGACAAAAAGTTGACAGCTGAAGACAGACAAGCTGCATAAGTGATTTTTATCTTACCGTGTATTTGCCCATGACCTGCATTAAGTACTCCTGCTGAAGCTGGTGGACAGATTCTACTTATCTGCTGTGGTGGCAGATAGGTTATAGCACACACACTCTCTCCTCCTGTTTCCTGCTTCTCCAGGCTCTGTGGCACATAACTTGTAGGATTTTTCCTTTCTAATAATAAATTTTAGTGAAGCTCATTGCAGCATATGTTTCTGAAGGTGGAGTAGCTCTGCTATAGGCTCGGTGACCAAGTTAGTCATGAGCCTTAAACTGTAGGGTGCAAGTCACTGTGATCTGGTAGTGCTGTTTCCCTGGGGGAAGTGACAGGCCTGAAATGAACCTGTCTCTGGAAGTCCCATCTGAAATTCCAATTATTATCAGAATATCTACTTAACCGACAGCTATTACTACAGCAACCGAATGTCTCCTTTGCTATTCCTTCCAACCACTTTGCCTTCACACCATTCTTGTGAATCACTGCTCTGATGAAAGTGCTGGGCAATTTTTCTGCTTTAAACAGTGCCAGGAATTGGTTAGTTGAGGGATTCTTGAGGTCACAGGGGGCACAAAAATACCTTCAATGAGAAGAAAGGAGAGGAGAAGAGTCCTGTGCTGCCAGAGAAGTGAGCTCCATCAGCAAACATATGGCTTGGTAGAATGAGATTTCCTGTAGTGGAATGGCATAGTTTGTGCTAAGTGTGCTGACCTGCTGGGAGGTGGAAGGACCTCACAGCATGAACTTTTTAAGAGTACATCTAAGATACTGTGTATGACTCTGGTACTTGCATGGCTGGCTTTTGAGGTGGAATATTTTTCTAGAAACCAAGAAGCCAAAGTTTTTTCTTTGGTAAAATTAGCTACAACATCAGTTTCTCTGCTTAGTCCAAGTAACCAGTTCCCCATCAAGAAAATGAAGGTGAGTTCTGACTTTTACTTAAATTCTGTTCAAATTAATTTTTAAGTCAATGATGTAAGCCCTCTCAGAGCACTGAGAAGGTTCATCAAGGAGAGCTGACACAGGCACTGTCCACATCCCACCTGCCTACATCCCTCTAAAGCCAGCATAGCAAATCCCTCTCAACTCATATTTGCTTCAAAAGATAAATTATCTACACAGCAATTACACAATCCCCAGGTTTTTGTACCAGTGGAATGGAATACCTCTTGCTTTATGAATAGGATTTTTCAAGAGCTGAATCCAAAACCAGCAATAGGTTATGGTTGAAGCTAGGGGGAAGAAGTAGGGAAAAGGTCAGATTATCCCAGTGATACTGGTAATACCCTGCAGATGTACAAAAAAGAAAGCTTCTGTTATACTAAAACTCTCCTGAAATTCAACTGTGATGCAGCAAGAGAAATTCAGGTCACAGTTTAAGCTTTTAACATAATTAGTTTACATTTAATTAGACTGCTGGTATGTAAACATAATTACCATTCTCAGACCTTTAATTGAAATTGTCACAGCACTACTGCTAGTGGCTTCTCCAGATCTGCTCAAATGGGTTTCCTTTCCATGGACATTCAATGGGCACAACTTGAACACTGTGCCATCTACCAGGCTATAACCCATATTGGGCAAGGCTCTTCCCAGTCACACTGATGAAACTCAAGAAGCCACCATATTTCAGTTCTAATCATGCATGCAATAAAGTTCAGCTGGTGTGAATCAGGCCAAATATATTTAAGCTAATGCATTACCACCAGAATCACGTACAGTTGTTTCTAATTGTGCAAGTAAATCTTGCTTCTAATGGGATAAATTTATATGAACTATGATTTGTGTCAAAGAGTGTCAGGGACCTTTGATAGGGTTTTGCCTCCTTGAGAGAGCTTACAGTTCATCCACTGGATCAGAGAATGAAGTGACTTCATTAAAATGGGTGCACTGTGTTCTTTAAAGCTATGCTTACAGCTAAGTCTTAGGAAACATCAGCTCAAGTATTTAGAAATAGTGTTAAATACATATTTCTTCCTCTTAAATGTTAATTAACCGCATACAATAAAAAAAGTAGGACACGTGCAGCCTTGTACATCACAATTATCACAAATGTGCTCTTAAGACACCTGCAGATCTTCTCTACACCACCATTGTCTCATTCTGAACCACTCTCAACCAGGGCTATTGAATATTCTTAAATATTTTTGAGACCTAAGCTTATATTTGTATTTTAAATGCTCTATTCCATATTTTCTTTTTAATAAACTCCAGAAGTTAGAGCATAAAAAAACCCAAACTCCTAAACTGGGACTGAGCTCTTACCCTTTCCGTGGTCTTCTGAACAGCATGGATGAGACAACTGCCAAGGAAAAGCATCAGTTAACTTCATTAACCCCAGCTGAGGATGCAGTATATCAGCAATGGCCTTTTTCTGTTTGTTTGTTTGTTTTTTTTTTTTTTTTTTTTTTGTGTTGTTGTTGGGTTTTGTCTGTTTTTTCTTTATCTCCTCTTATTTGCTTGGCCTCCCTGGCAAGCCTCGACTTGATTATCTTTTATAGGGATGTAGAGTGAACACAATTACACTAACAGTTGCTCAATATTTGATGAGCAGCAGCCAAAGTTAGCTGGAAGGGTCAAGACAGTGTGAAGCTGGGGGGGGAGATAATGTATACTTGCAAATTTTACTTACGTTCTCTCCAGAAGTTTAAATTACTTTTAATAAAACATTAACTGAAGATTTGACAAATGACCCCCTAAGACTTAATTTCACCTGGAACTTGCAGTGAAAATAAATGAATAGGCAAATTTTCACTGTGCAGTTTTTACTGTTAAACTGAAATCTTTTTACCACTTAATTTCTCCATATTATCCTATTATGCTACACTTAAATAATTTTTCCCCTGTGAAAATAATACTCAGTATTTACTCCCTCTTACTTATTCATGTCAGAATGTCTCTGCCCCAATTCCTTTCAGAGAACTGAACATCCTTTGAAAGGCATCTGCAAGATTTTGCCTAGCACCAATAAAACTAAGAGTTTTCAAAAACATTTAACACGTTCAAAATACTTCCTCCTTTGTACTCTACACTAGTTTAACTTGTCATATATTTTCCTTCATAAGTAAAAACTTAATGAAGAAGGTACAGCTTCATTGCCAATTCTGGAAATGGAAAAAGAAAACAAAAAAATGATAAAAAAATTACTTAACTGTTGAACTGAGCTTGCCATAAGCAGGTATGTGAACATTTCGAGTTTATCCAGAAATTATAGTTGCAAAACAATTGTTTGTAAAATGATGCTCCAGATGTGCAGCTCTAAGTTTTCAGTACTGTCTTAGCATCATTGCTTCTGGAAATGCATAGAGGCATAAAAAGGAAACCAAGCAACCATTCAGTGGATTCATAAATGAGCCAGGTAGAATCCACAGTCAGAAACGCCTAACTTAGCTAAGCAACTCCCTGAAGAAAGAGCCAGGTGTCATATTAAGTGATTGGATCATCCACATCCTTTTAATGTTTTCCAAGGATTAGAGAGAGCTAAAAGCCACTCACATGAAGCGGATGTCCCATATTTCTATGGCACATGCCATGGGCAATATGAGCATACTTGGATCCTTTAGGTGGGATTGAAGAGTGATTTCTAGCTGCTAACAAAACAGATCCCAGGTGTGAAAGCATCTGACATAGCACACAGTGACTGGCTTATTCCCTTCTTCTACATCCACAAGCATTCAATAGAATTGTCACTATTACAGGCTCATGCATCCCCCACTGATGTTAGGGACACCTGTTAAAAGAGAATTATTTAGGTTGGAAAAGACCCTGAAGATCATTGAGTCCCACTGTTAACCCAACATCTCCAAGTCCATATAGAACAGAAACATCAAAAGACAGCACAGAAATATTTCTTAAAAAATGAACAGCAACATTATTAAAAAATAATCTGTATTATGATATGAAAAAATTCTACAAAACAATACAGAAAAAAATACTAACTCTGTCTGAAAGCTTTGAAAGTAAACACTTCAAAAGGCTATTCAAGTTTGTGGGATGAAGAGCTCACAGTGTTCAGAATAACAAGATGAGTGCTGGAGGTAGCAAGGGATAAAAGAGTCTCCACTCTGAAACCCTGCACTGTAAGGTGCACAGTGTGGCTATCTGTGGCTCATGTAATGGATGTACAGATCACACACTCTGGAAAGTGTCTGTATTCTTTTCCCTTCAGGTATATTTATAATAACAACTTTGAGGCACACAGGGCTAAGGACACAATATATGTTCCCCCACACAGCTATCTTCAATCTCAGCTTTTACACAGAATTTTTTGTTAACTCTTACTCACCCTGGATTGCTGAAATCCAGCTTCGGTGATACTTGTTTGCAAAACCAGTCCCAAAGCATTTTAAAATTAAAAAAACAACTAATTACACCTGTTCCCTTACTTCAACTTCTCTTCAGGTCTGATAAGCTAATTCAGCTACACTAAATATGTCCTAGTCTGTAACCATGATCTTATTTCTAAATAAAACACTTGGAAGATTTCCTGTCTTAAGAACTGAAAAACTCTAAGCAAAATACGTACTTACAATCATGTGCTGTAATCACACAGAATGGCTCACGATGATCTTTGCAGAGTTTAAATTCATTATCTTTCTGAACACAGGAAGCAAACAAGACTCTTGGAGTTGATTAAAGCATCTCACATTTGAAGACTTGGTGTAAAAGCTAATGTATAAAATTGTAATCTGAGAACATTCCTTATATTTCTTTTTTAGATCTAGACCTCAATAAGCCGCAGAGAGATGACTTTTTGTGGGATCTACAGATTTGCCTTGCAGACACAATTAAGGAAGAAATGTAAGTCTATTAACTAATGCAAACACAGTAAGTTGCACTGTATGCATCCTAAACTAACTTGAATTATGTAGGTGACATGGAGTGCTTTTTCCATTCCTAGCTTGTTTTGGTCAGGTGGCTCACACAATGTGAGCCCATTGTGAATCTGGCATAAGCATAAGAGTGTGTTTTTTCTCCTGTAATTTTTTTTCTGAAAATTTTCTCTGTTATCCTCATTGAGGAAGTTCTGACACTCACAGGAGATAACACAAGAACAAAAACAGCAATCTAAGCATGCAACCTGGCTTCTGCAGCATCTCTTAGCAGAAAGAAGGCTGGCTGTGGCAGATGATGTAAAAACCAGTCTCTACTAGGCTGCTAAATCTCTGAAACTATTTTTCCATGTCCTCTAACCCAAGAGCCAACCCAGTTTGCTGACCAATGAAACCAAAGCTTTTCCTATGACATGGCTTGAACTATGTGGGAGAAAAGGACTATGCTAATGACCTGAGTTGGCACAAAGTATGGAACTTTCTAATAGTTCAAGAATTAAACATACAGTTGTCATCATCTCTTCTTCTTCAATAGCAGATCAGCAACCCATCACTCCAATGACAGTAAAAAGCCAATCCTTCTGATTAGCATTTGGCAGTTTTGAATAACAAGGCTACAGAACGTGTTCCTGTGCAATTTAATTAATTGGCCATTTCTGTTCCTGCAAACGTCTGTGCTCTGGCTCACCCGCTTTAAAATATGAACGAAATAGGTGAGCTGCTGCTTTTAAAAGAATAACCCTGTATTCTGTACTCCAGTTATTCCTGTAGCACTGATACAGCTCTCCCATAATTATTTAACATTGTAGTTCCTTATGGTAGCAATAATCATTCTTGAACACTGACTTACTCATGGGCCAAGCTTGGACACTATTTAATATAAATTCATTGTCTTGGTAAATTCATCAGACAACTAAAGGAGCTGACTTCTAGGTTTTTCCAAGATGAAAGAGATGGTAATCTCATTGCATGTGCTGATGGCCAGGAGTAAATTGCAGGTCTCACTTGTCCATTTTTGCTTTAAACTAATAATAATGCCCAATTCTTCTCCTGCAATGGCTGAAAGTGGGCTCTGTGTTAGCTCAGCATCAAAAACCTCCCTGAGGTCAGGAAGGGGTTTGCTACAGAACACTATCTCCAGTTCCTTTCACCACGGTTCTCAGAACATGTTGCTATTTTCTATTACAACAAGAGCTGTAATTGCTTCTGCAGCCAATTACATGTGTTCAAAGGGAGCAATAGCTGCAGGAATGCATCACTTGATGTTATAACATGTTATAATTAGGTTTTCAGCCCTAATCACTGAGAAGGATAAGAACTTCCCATGCAACTTATAAATGCCACTATCAACAAGAAACATTGTGTTGCATAAGCAATTCCTGTGATTGACTCTGGGGTTTGTTTTGTGGAGCAGAAATATGTAAGTTCACTTAAGGCTGTCGGTGAGCTCAGTGAATTTTGACCTGGAGACTACTGTATAAATATTCACTTTTCCTACAAGCAACACAATGTAGCTGGTCATGGCCCATCTACAGCTATCTTATCCCACCAAGTCCAGAATAAATTTCCTGTTTAAGAGCAATCCACTAATCCCTCACATTTGTTTTATATATGCCTTCGTGCTGGAAAGGGAAGCTGAGGTCAAAGAAACAACCCTAAAACTCTGTATTTCAATCATGTGAAAAGACAAACATCTTTGTAAAATTCATCCATATTACTCATAAGAGGTATAACAAAACCCTGCAATTCTCCAGGTTAGTCTGCAATTGTGACATATTGCAATTTGTTACAACTCTAAAGAATAAAAACATTTCCTATGACATGAAAAAAACTGCTCTCTGTGACCATGTAATGATATAAATGTAGGCAATAAATTTGCCTTGGAAGAAATTCCCCAAATCTGCAGTTCTGAAAATGATCAAACAAAATGTTTCAGCTTCATCATCAGATTCTTTCAGTTTCTCTTATGTTAACAATCTATTACTGAAAGGGAGAGATTCAGAAAGAAAAGTTGTGCTTCGACAACATTTTTTTTCTGCAAATGGAAAAATCACAGAAAAAGTTATTCTAGCTCTCCTTGGAGGCAAGATGGGATGCACTTGGGAAAAACAAACAAACAAAAGACGACTTCACCTGTGGTGGGGAAACAACTCAGTCCTGCTCCAGATTTTCTGTTAAATACATCATTAGCACATGCACTAAATAATCTAATCAGGAAAGAAAGCTAAAAAGAAGGCTGTCAGCTTTTTTCTTTTTTCCCCCTTTCTTTTTTTCTCTCTAAACCACATCAGATTACTGTCCTGCTGGAAAGAACAATCTTTCTGGGCAGAACAAGCAGCAGTCAGCACAGCCCCTGCCAGTGCTCCTTGAGTGCCTAGAAGAATTGCCTGGATGTGCCTACTGCCTTCCCATTGCTCCTGTAAGTGCAGCCAAAGTGGCACCAATTAGCAACAGTTGTGGAAATTCAGAGGGATACCTCTGAGGAACAAGGCTGGTAAAAGCCAGTTTCAAAGACACAAGCATTTGTACACAGAAGTAACAGCCAGTAATGCAGCAAGAAGACCCAGTGGCAGCAGTGTGTAAGTCCATTTTTACACCTTTTTTAACCCAGATCTTGACACTGAAGCTGTCCTAGAGACCCAGGGACTTAACTCAGTATTATCACCTCCAGTCTCCACTGCTTCCTACGGACCAGACAACCCCTAGGTGTCTCCCACCTGGCAGCACACTGAGTCACACGTTTCTCCCTCTTCCATTAGAGCAACATGGGCAATGGCTGGCCTACAGCCACAGAGCAGCAGTCATCTGCAAACTCTGCAGCAGTGCTGAAACTCACAGCCAAGGGCTAGTGAACAGTTTATCCAGGATTTAAATATAACACTGCAGAAGTGAAATAACTGCAGGTGTTAAACCTTCCTCCCCTGTGTTTTCACCCCATCTCTCTGTCAAACCCTGATTTGGGTTGCAACTCTATTGCAATGATCTGCTTAGTTTATCCAGCGGAATTACAAGGTTGCTTGGTGTGAAACATCAGAATGTTGGTGAGAGGTTTTCTTTAAACAGCAGGTTTCCCTGTGCAGCCACAGGGAGACACAGGCAGGGAAGCTGCAGCTCTCAACACGCGGTAGCTGTGAGGCTCTTGAAAGCATCACTAGAGAAGTAGTCAGACACTGACACTATCAGAGGACTAAGGAAGCAAATGACCAAATAATTGCATCTTTGTCAGTGCAATTTTACTCCTTGCGGGAGTGTTGTAGGTGATAATTGACATTGTCATGATGTAAACAGCAATTGCCTCTGGGCACTAATGTGGAACATGTGCTGTTTCGAGTCATCCCCGACCTCTGCAAATGAGCAGAGCGGTCTTGGCAGCAGTCATGTCATGGATTAGTCAGCAGCTTCAGCACCGCACCACCACTGCGATTCTGCTGCGACTGAAGGATCTGCTTCCCCTACTAGTCCGTGGCAAATTTTTTGGTAGATAAAGCTGACTTTCAAGTCACTGTTCTTATCTTACTGGAATCAAGAGTTGTACACCACATGAGTGTTCAAACCTGCTTATCATCAAGTATCTCCGCACCATGCAATATGTGTGCTGAACTACGTGACCTCCAGATGTACACTGCATGTACATCCTGACTGGCATCTTGTCCTCTGAGCATCCAAAACATCCTGCGGGACTGCAGGGAAAGTATGCGTGTGCAACCTCAGTGCAGGATTAAGAACATGGATATAAAATCCCCTCCTGATATTGAAGTGTCTAATTAATTAATTAATGTATGGAAGCACAGCACCTAAAAACAATCCTGGTTAAATTCACACACCCAGAAAAGCTCCTTTTAGATAAACAGTATCTCCATAAAACAATATACTCTCAGAATAATTCTACAAGATCAGGACCTCAGTTAATTTCAGCAACTCCTCAACACGTTTTTCCAACAGTCATTTGTAAAAACTTTGGCTACAATTCATTAATTAAAATTACATTTTTAAAAATTACTTTTTAAAAAAATCCTTGCACTAAGGAACAGTGATGCTCTGGACAAAATGACCAGTGTTCTTCCATGAACACACAGAAATACTGCTACCAAAAAGTGAAACCCAAGAAATCTAGTGTGGAGAAAAAGAACTAGAACGAACTGCAGGTGACTGCAGGAACAAAAGTAAAATAGCTTATACTGCTATGTATTTAGGGCAAAGTCCAAAGCTGTCATTTACATTAGACTATATACATTTAAAAGGCAAGTATCAACAGAGAAAAACATCACTGTGGAACAGACACTTGCTGCTTTAAGAGTAATTCTTAAAAGTGCAAAAGAGGAAATCAGTGCCAGTTATATGTACAATAAATGAAAAAAGGAGAAATCTTAATGACATGAATTAGCATTTACTATTAGTAAAACCCTGTATTCGTTTTCAGTTTGAGCATTCAAGGGCCTGTCAGAAAGATAATTCTAAAAAGCAAATATTACACCTGCATCTTCAGGCATTTCTGAATGTATTGAGTACCTGTTAAGGAATTATGCTCATGCCAAAGTGAAAATTAACCCAATTGTGTCAGGCTGTAATGTATTTTTTTCTGGCAGAGAAACTTTTTTTATTGCTCTCTCTTCACCGTACAGCAGTGACTGATAAAGACAATTAATATATATGATAAAAGATTGTCCATAGTACTTAGGGATAAAAAGGATCACAGTGACTTGTAAGTATATGGCTTGGGCTCTGTGTACTTTGCACGGTCATAGAATGAGACTCTAATGCCTGCAGCATGATTTTCCTGCAGATTGAGTACACCAGCCACAGCACCACCCTTCCTTCCACACAGATATGCCAGCAGACCTTGATGTTGCTCTGAAATGGCTTTTGCCTCAAAAAAAAAAAAAAAAAAGCTGACTTTGAGTCAATTGCCTTTATTAATTCTATTCTCTTCTGAGGCTTCCTTTAACTTCTAGCTGCTGGGATTGCCTTTGTGATGAAAACAGCCAAAGGGTGAAATGTAACTAGAAAAACTCCCATTACAGAACTGTATTGAACTGTCAGATACTTTTTTAGTATTGCCAAACTACTTAAGATGCAAAGAAGTGGCCCTGAGTGGAAAGGATCATTAGATTAGTAATGTATGATACTATCTAGCTGCTTTCCAAAACTATGCTGACAGACCGCATAAAGTACTCTGCTACAAACAATCACTCAAATGTCTTCTGTCCAGCAGAGAAAAGTGCATCAATAGCATCTGAAAGGTTTAAACAGAGTTGAAGAACTATTCCCATGGCGATTTCTACATGCAGTAGCCTAATAAAAACAACTGAGAACTTTATACACTAATGAGAAAGCCCACAACTGATGACGAGGAAAGCCTCAGCTGCCAACTCACTTGATAGACCGAGGTATTTAACTGGAATCTCTGCAGGTATTAGCAGGTGAGAGCCAACAAGAAGCCTGTACAGGAAACTACTGTAGATACGTACTAAAAATGACATTTCTAGTGTGAACTCCTAGGCAGCCTTAATAGGTGACAAACTGCCCTGAGTAGAACAACATGGTTGAAAGACTTGACATGGAAAATCATCATCACGAGCACAGAGAAAACAGTAACCTAACCACAAAACTGAACTATGGCTAAATACTTACACGACAGAATAAGCTAAGAAAGCCACCAAAAGAGCTAGTAAATATAAATAATGACTAAATAAGGGCAGCTTTTTAAAACTAAAAGATGTTAGTGGTAGCTGTTACATTATTTAGAGAGCAAGCTGGTCTAAAATCCAGGTAGTTTTTAATGCAATGCAAAGACAAAAATCACTGCTTTGGGAGAAGCAAGCTTTACTGAGCTCTATTTCTGCAACTGTTTTGCCTCAATCATTTCCCATTTGAATATCAGATGATCTAACAAATTCAGCTTCACTTGCCAGGTTTCTGTTTGTGTGTAAAGGGTAAAACAGCCAGGCATTACAGCATCAACAGCGTATGTGGCTGTTGGAAAGTTTCCTTGAGGGAAAGTTTGTTCTATGTGCTAGGTTTAGTCCAGGAAAGGAGACATACAGGAGAGGACAATGTGGTTAAACTTTCTTCAGCTTCCCATCATCAATAAAAACCTTAGATTATTAAATTATCTAAGACAAGATGGTTTCATTTCATTTAGCCTTGCAGGGAAAACCAGACTCCATCACGTTTCAACACTGTCCAAGTAAAGGCAATGAGACTGGAGTTAGTTTTAAGAACTGTAGCAGGGAAAATTATGTTAAATATCATCATTATTAAAAATCCCCTGTGTCTGCACAGTATGGGTCACACCTCTGTGTAGAGCTAAGGCTAATTGTTAGCTTTCAGACACTGGTTAAGTATGGATTATTTGATAAAAATAAAGATCAAAAAGAATATCTAAGACAAAAAATTAAAATGGAAAAAAAAAATCTAGATAATGCCCTAACAGATTCCACACAAGAATTTCAAATTGTATGTGTTTTTCACAAGCTGGTTGGCAGGATTTTAACCACTAGACATCAAGATTAGACACAAGAGTCATTGTCATTCTCCCTCACTTTGAAAGTCCATATCTTCTTCTGAGTAACACCCTAACATTAGTATGCTATTTCATTGACTGGCAAATTTATCAGAAGGGATGGAGCATGAGTAAGGTATGAGCAAAGTCTTACAGGAAGGTTGAGAATGGCAAAAGCATGACAAGCTGAAGAACGTGATGATTTACGAGTTGTAGTGAAAGGCAGGCTATTAATATAGCAGCAAGCATGTTGTTTGTCATTGTTCTTCAGCACAGAGGAATAAAATCCCACTCTGCTGAGCAAATGCTTTGTGCAATGTTGTTAGTGTATTTCTGGCTGTCAGTTTTGTTGTTCTCTGCAGGAATTCTGAAAGCTGCTCTGTATAATTGAGGCTGTGTTATCCCCCACAACGCATTCGCAGCGTTTTCAGATTCACAGCAAAGGATATTATTCTCTCCAGTATGCCAGCACAAACACCAATTCAAGTGCCTGCATACAACATGATGCAGCAGGAGCACTGATGGCCTGGTATTGCAGGTATAAGAAGTTTTCTGGGAAGGGAATATCTCCAATAAAACTGACAGAGCTGGACAAAAAGCTTGGAGCACAAAAGCCCTTCTACAGACAGCTGGAAAACTGGATGAGGTTTCTGGGATGCAGCCCCTACTTTACTGGGAATAAAATACTAGGTTTTAAGGAGGTAAAATTATTTCATTTTAACTCGTTCATGCTAGAGACTTCATATAGCTGTTTACAGACCTGGGTGAAACAGAATATCTTACTGATGACTCCGCTAATCTGGTGTTAAAGGTGGGAAAATGAGATTTTTTTCCCTTTTCAACAACTGCTCTGTGATGTGTTGCTGGCCAGTCTTACAAATTCCATAGACTTTAGAAGTATGCATAGGAAACAATTTGCTTACCAAAAGACCAAGCTGAACCTGTGAAAAATCAGACAGTGCTGAAAACCTGGAGCTGCAGATGTACATCACTGCTTTCCCAAAGGTTGCAACATCTTCCATGTCAACTCTGTGGCGGATCCACCCAGAGGTCCCAGCTGAACAGCTACAGAGGCAGAAAAAATTAGAGTCCATTTGCTACACTTTTACCCATATTGATAGCCAGTGCTGAGGAGCCTGGCCATTGCTGTGTGGCAGCTGAGAGCTGACTTGTCATAGGCATTATCACTCCTTCCTCAGAGCTAGGAGTTACAATTCCATCAAACCAAACTCACTTCCCTTTTGAGTTTGATTTTGCTTCTGCTTTCATCATCCTAAATCAAGTGGGAACGGCAGACTGACAGGCCTTGTGAACACACACAGCAAGCCACAGCTAGAAATCTCCTTTTGAAGTTTTCAGTCTGCTCATTACAGCAGGAAACAACACTCCTGATCAGGTCCACATCCATGAATGCTCTGAGAAGCACACTGACACGTTCCCCTTGTTTGAGAACAAATGTCTTTATACAACAAGAAACCTACTCCCGCTGCCCCTCACTTAGCCTACAGACTTGCCACAGTGCTTCCTTAAGACTCCAGGCTATAAAAGCATGTGCAAGTGCAAGGTACTTTCTTATTTTATGCAGCCATGCTGTGGTAAGGAGCAAGCACATTCAACAGAGGGCTTGAAGAGGAGGTCAGATCTGGATAACTGTGGTTGTGCCATCTGTCAGCACTTATCAAGTCCTTCCTTACCTCAAAACACCATTCATGCTCCTGGGAGCTATAGCAGCCCCAAACTGGAAGTGAAGAAGTAAAAATGGTGCTAAGTATTCCTGTACACTCTAAATAGAGTGTTTTAAAAACTCAAAGCACACACGCTCTATTTATGTGAGGTCTTTAAAAATGTCAGCAGTTTGAGATAATCCAACTCCCACATTCCAAGTTTTAAGAGGATTCTTCAGAAACTACACAGTCTTATTCTACTAGTAAAGTTTAATAAGGCATCTTAAAGTAAAGGTGTGAAGGGGAGTAAGCAAAAGAGGTTTACCTACTTTCATCAAAAGTGCTGCTGCTGTGTGTAACACTGTACAGCCCTTTGTTTTAGGCAATGCACTAATGACCTTAAAATCTGAGTAGGGAGCTGCTAGTGGCATGAACTCATCCTGCTACACTGCCAGTGGCATAACAACTTGGGCTATCACGTGCTTGCCATCTAAGGAAATGCATCAAGCGTTGCATACCACATGTCAGATTGAGCTACTGCGTTAGTTACTAGCAACCAAAAATCTCATGCAGTATGATAGTTGCCAAGGTAACTACTTTTCCAGAGGGAAGATGAAATCTGATGAAGGTCTGTGTGTACTCTCATCTAACAGAACAGCTGCCTTGGGTAATTTAGGCACCCCATAAATCTGAGTGGATCTCAATGCTTTGGTATGCTCAGCTACAGTGTAGCTGTTTGAGGGATGCTCAGGGAGAGGCCTGCTCTGTACAGGTTTAGGAGTTCTGGAGTCCCTGTATTGTGTAACCTCAGCTCTAACAGGTCCTTCTGACCATGTGAGCATCACATGCTTCCCTTCTGCAGACCAGAAGCATGGGTTACTTTGGAAGGAACAGTAAATTGTCTCTGTGACCTTTTGAGTAGCTGCAAGCCAACGTAAGTAGTTCTTGACAGGGCAGTTTTTGAGCTATAATGCACCTGGAACTGCTAAAAACTGCAGAAAATTATGTTACCCACTGTATTTTCTGAAAACAACACAGAATATGATCTAACATTAATAGTAGCAGAGGAGCAGGGTCCTTTGTGCACTGACAGTAACAATCTTCCTAAGGCAACAGGCAAAGCAGTGAATACAAGGGATGTAACAGTGTAACAAACCTCAGAGAGCCATTCAGATCTTCTTCCCCTCTTACAAATGGATTTGAGCTGTGAACTGCTCTGCATGCATGATGCCTCTGTTCCTGTGATGCAGACAAAGGCATGTCCATGAGCTTATGTCAAAAAGCAACTCAGCTGAGCAAAGAGACTAAGCAGGAGTTTATTAGAGCAGATGAGTCTTCAAAACAGGGGCATAGGTAAAGGTTCTCAAAGTCAAAGTGCATAATTCATAAAATCTATTTAAATCAACATCTTTAATTTTTGAATTGTGCTTGTGTACCAAGAAATCACACACACACCTTTCACAATAGCCACAAGGGTTTATCCACTGAAATGATGCCTAATTTAGGCTCTAAATACCATAACATGAAGTGCTTGCAAGGAAAATGGTGTGCCTATTGGTGCAAAAATACTGGCTTTGCACATCATTGTACTAGCTTCACAATATCTGCTTGAAAAATTCTGGCTGTGATCAATGGGTTTCTTTCCTTCAACCACTGACAATTTGGTGCAAGAGAGATTAAAGACGTAATTAACACAGGCTGCTCCATACTGAGTCAGATACATATAGAGCCCGACAAATTTTACCCAAAGCCTGAGAACTCACACAGAGCCTAAGAGTACTCCTGCACTTCCACAACTATCACATAATTTGGTATTCCTAATCCTACTCCCCTTCCCTTTATGATCCCACATAGAAAAGAACCTACCAACACTAGTTTTCAACTGAAACAGTCCTTGACACATACATCACCTTTCATTCTAAGGCCATTATCACAATGGCTCTGATGGACTAGAACTACTGCATCCTAACAGAGCAAGTGGAATAGAAGGATCAGGCAAAAAGGCAAAATTTAAAACAAGTAAAATCAAGGTAAGAAAAAACAAATCCTAGCATCCCAGTGGAAAGTTAGAAAAAGCTTAAAATACTATACCTCTAAAGAGTCACAAGCCATAATGGATGCTGATAAATGCTTCCTTGACATCTGTGAAGTTCACAAATGTTTTTAGTCAAATGACCTATTCCAGGTATAAGTGAAAATGGGGCCATCATCATCACCTGGGTTGAAATTCAGCTTCACTGCAACCTTCTTGACACCAGAGCAAAGACCCTAATGGCTGAAATTCTTCTGTTAGCACTGGCAACAGTTTTACCCATGAGCAAGGTAAAATCTGTTGTCAATGTTTTGGACAGACTGGCTAGCTTGTTGCTTGTCTTCCTCAGTCAATCCCCACCTTTTCAATGAAACACTTCCACTAGTCCAGCCCCTGTCTATAACCCTTTGGTGCAATAAACTTAATTTCTTAAGTCTAATAAAAGCTCTAAAGCTGACTTACTAGGGGGCGAGATTTTCCCTCTTCATGGCAGGAAGAGTTGGCACAACACAGCAGCTATAATCCTAAGGAAAAATCATGTTGTTTAAAATTTACAGATTAAAGCATTGAAGAACAGAAGCCATCTCAGCTGACAAGGTAATGCCAAATCAAGTGTTGACCCCTAATAGTTGAAATGCTTCTACAGTTTTGTCCAGATAATACCACAGCATGCCTATGGTTAGCAAGTAACAATATGAGCTACTAATTTATCCAAACTAAAAGTGCATGTGTATAATAAACGTTAAAAGGGCATGCGTTGATCCATATATTAAACAGATTCATAACAATAGACCAATTTTTCTCTCTCTGGGGTGTGAAGAACAAGGTTATGAATCATAGTGTGAACACTTAAGTATCACACTTGAATAACCTAATTGTGTACAACAATGACTGGATAAAAAGAAACGTAAACTCTGAACTGTTGTTAGGTTTCATCCTCTTAAATACAGTTCTGTGACATGACTAATAAATTACTTGGATAGGAAAAACATTAGTTTACCTTATTAATATTCTGAACCTCACCTGCCCATTTCCTTCATGCTTCATCTCTTCATTTGAATAGAAATAAACACAGTTACAGAGAAAAATACTGGGGTTTAATGCAAGTATTGGTGGGGTTTTTTTGGTGTTACAAATCACATAAATATATACTTTTTGTAAGTTTACTGCCTCACAATGGAACTGGAGTTTTGCTACGTGAGAAAACTGTCAGCTAATCTTTAAATATTTATCTTTGAATTCCCCTGGTTGCTTGTACTTAGGAATGTTTTCATAAATACATCAATAACTGTCTTGTACAGCTCATTAAGGAAGCTTTTTATCCTTTAGTATAATAGTTCAGTTTACAGTTGCCTGTGAATCATTTTTATGGACCTCCATTAAGCATGCCCTTCAAACTGCAATTATTTGTCAAATTTTGTATATACGGAAGTAATCACCAGAGAAACCATGAAAGCTGAGAAGATGCATAAACATTTGGAGACAGAACTTGGCCCATCTCCAGCAGCATATTCTTTCTCTCCACTAATGCTGACTCCCTAGTGTCTGAGATGTACTTAATGGATCCACCTACCCAAGACAGGCAGATAGTCCAAAGGACAGGGTAGGCACACGCTAACCAAGACTGGACAGCTTGAATTTCCTGCTCAGATCTGTAATCATTCTTTCTCTGAGGTCCCAGGACATCCTTCCCTCACTTGTAGTTTTACTTCCTTTATGAAATTGCCCACTGAACAGAGGACCTCCACCACTATGAAAAGCTGCAGCGACTTGCATCCCTTGCCTATCCCAAAGCATCAAACACCACCAGTAAGCTTCTGCTATAGAGAAAACTCACTGACAGGGATGTTGCTCTTCAGCTGTGCATGCCAACATTATTTATCCAAGTTGTAGGAAGTACAAATAAGTTTATAAATATTTGGTTTGGGGGGGGGGTTTGGTGGTGTTTTTATGGGGGTTTCTGGTTGGTTGGGTTTGGTTTTGTTTTTGTATGTGGTTTTTTTTTTTTTTAATGCCAAAAACTCTAGTGTGCTTCCTTACAGAGTCAGCTTCTTCCCTGGAAGCCTTCACTAGCATCCTATTATTTTCCACAAATCTAGTTCTGTAATTGAGTTTTTGAGAGGTATTTTCACCTCTCAGGTCAATATGAATTTGGTCAAACAGGTTACCTAGCTGAAAGGATGTGCAACAGGCTTAAAACTCCAGCCTGCTGCATAAACCGCTGTGATTGTCTACACAAGCACTCTGTAAGGGAAACATAAACCAAACAATAGCACCCAAGACTACACTTGATTGATCCTTCTAGTCGAGATGGATGGCAATAATGCCTAAGACAAGGTAAGGAGATGAAAATGAAGAAAGAATTGCAGTAGATACTCTTCCAAGTGGATGGTTCTCTTGCTGCCAAGGACAGGCAGCAATAGAAGCTAAGTGGCTTACCAGTGTCCACAGAGAGCTGAAATATCAGAATAAATTAGATTAACGTGATTGTCTGTCTTGTATACCCTGACCCACTGCTGTTGAAATCTATTAAGTATTTCACTGCCAATCTCTACTTTTGCAAGGGCTGTGCGTCACAAGAAGTTAACACGTTGTCTATTGTCGTTAGACTATATGCATTTGTGAATGTCAGCCTCATGAGACAGAATGCTTTTGTAACAATACAAAGTACATTTTAACATATACCTGTTGTGGCTTCTGCCACTGCTGAGCAGCAACCCATACACTACATTCCTCCTAATGTCACATCAACTTGTGACTGATTGATGTTATAGACGCTAAAGAATATTCATGATGATTTTCCACATGTTGCAATATACTACTAAAATGTTATTGTACAGCATGCATATATTAAACTAGATACAAGACACTTACCAGTTAGCTACAAGCTAAAATGCTATTAACATTTTTAGCAGTACTGGGGAGTAACAGAAGGATTTTTGTTCAGTTACGGTGTGAAAAGAAACTGTGGTGAATCGTACACACCTCTGTGTGCTGCTTTTGTTCTGATATTACTGGTAGATTTCATTGCTCCTCACTTGTTCCTGAAGGCAGTAATAATGGATAATAAAAGGTAATATGGATAATAAATGGATAATAAAAAGTAAAACTTGAGAATAAGGGGGAAAGCTCATTCAAAAGTGAAAGAAAACATATCTTATCTTCCAAGGAGATTTTTCTTGCTTGATCCTGTCACTATGCAATGTCTGAAAGTATCTAAGTCCAAGTTCTTTATTATCATTAATTCTTGCTAAATAGGTCATGTCTATTAACATGTTTTTAAACACCTTGACATACAGTGCTGCCACAGTTTGTATAATTTAAAATTAATTTGCCACACTTGAGCAGATAGAGAAAGAGACTTCATATCTGAACGCATCTCCAGCTATCTGTACCAGCAGCCATTCTTTAGTTGAATACTGCAACAATTTTTCTAATTACCTTGTGCTTTGAGGTACTGCAGAGAAGTGGTGCCCACTACTAACAGCTGCTGGCAATAGAAGATTTTTCCATAGCATGAAAAAGAGCTTTTAATCTCAGGAGGCATTAAAAGCTCTTATTTGGGCTCCAGAACTCCACAAGCATTTCAAAGCAGAGCAACATGACTTTCATGGCAACAACTGAACCCTTAACTCCGTAGCCTTATACCACAGCAGGCAGAGATGTCTCAAACTCAGAACAGATCAGTGACCCAACGTAGCAACAGCACCCACCAGGAGATCCTGCAGAATGCAGCAAGCAGCAGCATCAAGTGCTGGAGCCCTCCAGCGACCACGAGTTCAGAGAATCTGGTAATCATGTAGATTCCCAAGTAGTTGCTAACAGTACATTGACAAAGTCTGTAGCACCATGGAGAAGACCTGGAAAAACATCCCAAAAATCAGTATCCCAGCAATGCATTGAGACTGAGAGCTGGTAGCAATTTTAAGCAAAGCTAAGAATACTGGCACAGTGTCCACTCTGATTGGAATTTTGCCGCTAGGACAAATGTCAGTCTTTGCGTACAACTAAGTAGGGGGAGGAAGGGAGAGGAAAAAAGTAATAAGAAAAACATTAAAGTCAATAATGGGCATAATTTAATCTGCCACAAGTTTCTTTGTAGGAAGTCAAATTCACATTCAAAACTGTCTGCAGATGAAGCATGTATTATTTATTAGCACATAGTCGCATAATGATCTTTTTGCAGCAGAGTAGCATTCACTGAGTGCTAACAGCACAAAGGAGGAACGAACTCCTTCTGAAGGAGTTTGCACTTTCCCAACATTTGCTTTATTGTGTAAGAGACAGGATGACAGCAATGTTGTTCTGCACTACAAACCCACCTATATCCAGACCTCCTGGCAACCGCACCCTTGTGTGGAGGAGCCTGGTATTCACCTAGAAATAGGCTCAGAGTAATCTACAGCCTGGGTGCTTCACTACAAATTTCCAGCAAGCACTCACAACGATTAGAGATGAAAAGTAAACAGGATCTGCAAGACAACCACTGCCTGCAAGGTCTTACCTTGGTCTGAGCAGCGCCGTTCTTTCCAGCCTGCCATCAATAATGCCCATGGAGCAATAGACACCAATAGAAGCGTCTTGCCCAAAGATGTGTTTCTAGAATATGGCTCAAGATACCAGTAACTTACTGATCTGAACCAGAGCACATCTGGACAGTGTGAACCTTGGTCATTTCCACAAGGGATGTGTCACAGTAACGTTACTCCTTAACAAATCTCTACCACCTCTCTTACAATAGAGTTCCTTTTCCAGCCAAGTTTTCTTTTTAACAGAGCTCTGCTCTGTTGTTGAAGCTCTTCTATTTGGGCTGACAGGGTTTGTTGTATTTGCTTTGGCTGTATGTGAAGTTAACTGGCAAGATTACTCAAAACATACACAGAGCACATGCTGTGGCAATTATTACAGTGGCAAACCATGTAACACCTAAGAAGCTTCCAAAGTAAATACATCAGAAGCTATATGACTCAAAATAAGAGCCACCCTATGTGGAGGTTTTCCTTTCATTCAATTTCTGGTGACAAAAACAATTCAAAAACAACAAACAAGCACCTCCACTTACTCAGGTGTCACAAACTCCTCTAGGCCTGTATCTATTTCTGCTTTCCTGCAAAGCAGGAATCAGTCGATGCTTTACCTTGCAAAGGCTGATGTGATGTTACTCCAGGATGCCAAACATGGTCTGCGTGGTTTTGCTTGCCCTCAGCTCAGTTCAACACATCAAGCATCTTGAAGGATGGCAGCCACAGCCCCAAGGCTGTAAATTGCTTCTGTGTTTCAAAAGCAGAGTATGTTTGTTCTGTATGTTTAAATATTACACAGAAGTTCAATGACCTATTTGAATTACCTAAAGCAATGGAGCATTTAAGCAGCAGTTGCTGCATATCAGCTGAAGGGATATGCAATCTTCTAGAGTAGTTCAGAAAAAAATAAAGAGGCTTTATATACCAGTGTTGCTACGAAATAAGTTGCTGCACAAGTCAGCAAACAGAATTGATCCACTATGTACAGATTCTACATTAATTTCCACAGCTATGTAAAAACAAAATGTTGTATGCAGAAGCACCTCTGTGGCTTAATTCATCAATTCCATGACCACAGCTCCTGGTGTAGTTGGTGACACTATATAAAGTAGCCTAAGATCATCAGCAATGTAATTCCGTGTTGTTTCATTGAAATTATAAATGTTAAATGATCCTTTTAATATCTTTCTAATACCTTTTTCTCCAACAGCTGCACAGTGTCAAAGAAACCTTTTATTTCTCACAATATGTACAACTATTAATGCACTTGCTATAATATAAAGAATTGCAGAGAAAACTACAGATTGCAGTGGTACACACAAGCTCCTACCAGCTTTAAGTTCAGTGAAATTTAATCATACAGTTCCACTACACAGAAACCACTGGACTGGTGGTATGATCTAACTGACAGTTTTAGGTAACACCAACCAAAAATAATTACTATTAGGATCTGCAAATTTAGTCATGAAGTTCTCTTTCTCTAAAGACTGAAGAACTGACAAAAGGCTGTAAAGACTGTAAAACACAAAGTTAAACTGGCCCATTAAAATAGGGATATTTAGTATAACATAGGAGCAGTGGCATATTTCTCCAAGATTAACTAGACTGGATTTTTTTGACAAGGGATCCTGCTGCAAACTTAAACCTTTTTAATTTTGCCTGGAAAGTAGGTAACATCAGCCACTATGCAAATACAAGGTTTCTACACAATGTGCCATGGGAAAAAAATTTATATTTCATTTACCACCATCTTCTCTCTGTGATTCCTCCACTTTGCAATTTCAGCAATGAATTAAAGCTCACTCGAAATGTGACTGCTTTTTAAAACAGCCACGTATCACCTCTTCTGTGGAAGCAAAGCAACGTGGGTTTAATTCAATGCAGATTTGGCTTCTTGACAATTTGTTGCTTTTGAACAAGCAGAAAAATAAATTAGTCATGTGCAGTGCTTTGGAAGCAGAAATGCTGGTTCTGAAGCTGAGAGCCATTAATAAGCATTCACAGCCTTACAAATGAATAATTGCAGGGAATCCAAATGCTGGCCTGAATTTACTGTATAAATTTAAACACAATTTAGTCAACACATTTACTAGAATGAAGGACACAACAAATTCAAAGAAAAATAGACATTAGGAGATGCATTTCTGAACTGGTGTCAGACTTTTCATTCTAGCCTTCCATATTTCCATGGATCAAATGAATCCTTTGTGATTCTCTGAAAGCCAAGCTATACTCTTCACTTGAGGTATTTCAAGTTTACAGCAGTGTGACAAAAATCTCCACTTTCCAGATTTCAACAGTTACCTCCAAATGAGTTTACTGGGGTGCACTTCAGCATCAGAAATATACCTGGTGCAGAAAACAAGCTTTACTAATCAGATTCACTATCAGTATTCTAATACAGAATAATTTCTATGGAATATGAATTCTTCCTACCATTCACTCTATTCTGTTTCAGATTATTTTTTTTTTAACACGAGGCAGATAATCCAAAACCAGATGAAACAACCCACACAATCACTTGATGAGGCTGTTGGATGCAACCTAATTAAATGCTTTCTAAATATCTTATCCATCCTCCTGCCAATACAACACTGCTCCTAGAAAACTATTTGCTACTGCTTTCTCCCATCAGTTTTTAGTGATTTTTCATGGGTCTTTTGCGACCAGCTTTTTATCTAAATAATCATGTTGTTAAAGTTTTTCCCTTATTGATTTAATCCTTTCTTTCCAATTTGTCTGTTTCTCCTCATTGTGCTTCTTTGCTCCTTGATTGCAGGAGAGAACCACAGAAGGCTATTCTCATCTGAGCTCCCACTTAAGCTACTCCTACCCAAGTCATGCCTGTTAGAAACTTCACAACTCTCCCTATAGCCTAAAGAAGTTCTGATGGGCGCAGGTTTGCTCCACTCGTTCACAAAGCATTTCAAATCCCACCCTGAGAGTGACTCTTTCATTTTGAAAACAGCACTATCTCATGTTAACAACGAAGTCAACAACCAGTGACTGAAACTTAAGGGAATTAGGTACCAAGGAGTGTCTTGTAATGCACATCTTGATGAGGACTTGCATTTTAATTCGTGGCAATATATCAGTGTACACATAAACAAATTGCTTTACAGTAAACAAAATGAAATCCTGGCAATGGGACTTTGCTGCTTACTTCGGCATTAAAAAACTTTAGGTGTGAAGGTGTGAAGAGAAACCAACCACTTATTTTCACACACAAAAAAAAAAAAAAAAGATTGATGACAGGATCTGTGTGCTGATCAGCCTTCTTATCATGGAACATTGATACGTTCACCACTCTGACAAAAGACAGCACATGTTCCCAGCTCTCTCCACTTCTGCTTTACTTAGCGATGCAAGTAGCAGGGTTTCCCATGGAAAATACTTCCCTGTTATTTTCCCAGCTGGAAGGTCACATAGCTCAGGCTCCTCTATTTGCTTTGAGTGCTAAATTTCATTATGACAGTGTATTATGAACTGGATAGCACAAATGATGGAGTTGCTGTAGGGACGCAAGGATCTAGCAAGAGAGAGTGTGTTCTAAAGAACAGTCCTGGTGACCAGCTGCCACTTCTCTGTGTCTAAGCAGCTGTAAGGGCAGTGCAATACTGTGTTCTGTCTCACCTCATTATTTCTGGGTTGTAAGTGGTAGGAAATGATACCACTAAACAAACTTCCCATTTGCTATTCAAACTGTGGTAAACCAAAGCATAAATATAGCACTCAGCATTAAACAGCCTGACACTGGCTGTCTTAGTGACTTGTTACCATGGCATCTCTTGACAGAACACCATTCCATAGGATCTGCTGCAAAGTGGTGGTGAATACTGGGTTTGTAAGCTTTTTACATGCACATTCTTGAAAGTTAAAGAAAAAACCCTCAGGAAAATAATTATTTAACAAAACACATTTCTTTGAGTTTCCTAGAATAAACTTCTGAAATGTCTGCTTAGTGTTAATGCCTTTAATTTTAAATGAGAAAAGGCAAATATGACCTGAGACACTTGAGCCTACACTTACAAAGTTACTGGGTGTTTTGGTTGTCCAAGTGAAGACACTAAAAGTGAAACTCTTCTTCAAATTGCTGAGTACACATCATCTTCAAATCGCCTACCTGAACTGCTGAGTTGAGAAGTCAACACCACCAAACCTGAAGAGCTGCCAGTCACCTGAATTGACTGACAGATAAAGAGGAAACAAGCATTAAATCATTCAAACACTCCAATACCTAAAATAAATTAATCTTTAACATAATGATTAATGAAGGCTTAGGAAAATTACATCAAAACAGACATAAAAGATGAATAAAGAATGAAAAGTTATGTCATGAGCATTTAACAGCTCTTTAAGTGGGAGACTTGCAAATCTAACCAAAAAGAGTGTGACTAATTCTAATTTCAGACATTCATATTTTCAGTCATTCTAAAGCTCATTTTCACTCCCACATACAGATGCTGTTCCATGTTTAATAATCCTTATACTTTTAGTAATTCATAGCAGCATTCAGTCTTAGGGAGTTACAGCCAGACTGGGAATTTAAAGTCACATCCATGCCATAGCCTGTGCCTGGCATAGTTTGTCTGACATTAGGATTCCACCAATTACAGGCTTTGTTCAATTAATATAGTTCTGAATCTTGTCTTAAATTTCTTAGCTTTTGTTTCACAAAGTTTCAGTGGTGTTTCCTGAAAACACAGTTAAGATTTCCAGTCAGTACATTGGGCTGGTTAAAAACTAAATGCCATTCAGGAGTTCCTAAGCAAACTACAGGCAATGTTCTGCACATCTCCACAATGCAGTGGATCAATAGGCCCATCTAGGACTCGTGTACAGAATAACTGTCATAAGTGGCTGATTGGACACCATTAAGTTATTTATTTACAGCAGAGAAAAATGGCCAACAAGATAAGAAGACATCCTGAGGCAGCCCTGTGTTCTTCCCAACAATGGACAGATCAGAGCTCTGCTGCTGGAATGAAAAGGTGTTCAGGTTCTGTTACACTGTATTGCACAACTACATAGCAGTTGCATTTTGTACTGTACCCATAGTGCTGGGGCTGAAGCCACAAAGCAAAGCAGAGGCAGAAGAACCTCATGGCATTCACTCCCACTCTATCATAGTCCCAGTGAGCCCTGGGTTGAAGCACTGGTGAATAGGAATGTCTCAGGCAAGGAGTACATGTACATATACACACACCAGGGTAAACAAATGAGTCAGTACAGTGAGTGGTGCAAACTCAGCTGTAGTCCATGACTCAGCTGAAGGGACTGTTCTAAAGAAAAAGTTCTCTTTGCTGAGGTTTCTTAGGCATTCCAGCTCTCACATCGACAAAAGAAGAGACATGCTTTTTTTGGACTTGTATGACCCACGTGTTTTAGAAAGCATGGCTGCACTAAACCTCCTCTACTCTTCCAGCAATTAAGTTTGTATGTGAAATTTGCTAAACAGTGGCTTAGCTGAAACCCCCAATAGCCAGAGTTCTTTCCACTACCTTTTATTTATGTTCTTTAAGCAAAATAATATTGATATTTTTAAGCCAAGGATGGGGTCTGAGTAAGTATTTTAACTACAGGATCAAACATTAACCAGACATAATCCTGTGGCTTCAGAACATCAACCTCTTTGCATCAGCCACCCAAGCAGGAAGCACGTGTAGCTGTAATCCATGCCTTATACCCCAAACCCGAACTGTCAAGGTTAATCTGTTGTCAACCTCTCACACTGGACATTTTCTACCTGAAATACATCCTGAATGCATAAGAAACATTCTTCAGAAATCTAGTCTGTATATACTGCTGGTTCTGTTTGTGCAGTTATACCCACAAATTCATCATTTACAAAATGACAAATACTATAAAAAGGACTTACCAATAATGCAATGTAATGAGCAGCATTAACCAACCAGAGGAATGTAGATCAAGCCACCTGCCTCATTCTAATGCACTCTCTAGCAAGTTGTGTCTAAAAACATAGTTGAATCCCTAAAAAGAACTTTTTTTAAAAGCCAGTCTAACGTGTACAACAGATGAAATATACTTCTGGGCACCCTCTGCTTTGAAATCATAAATAACTAAACTGACAAAAAGCATTCATTTCTTGTCCAAAATAACCACTTAACAAAAACCCTGAAGTGCTTTAAGTGAATTATTAAATAAATAAAATAAAAAACCCAAACCAACTAACTGAACACTACACAAAATTCTCCCATTAACTTTTGCTGCAGACCATAGAAATACAAACAGTCAATTAAAATAAAAGGCCTGGATTCCCTCTTCCAAATTCCACTGAACCTTCAGTCAGCATTCTCATCATATCAGATATTATTAAATTATGACCCCAGCTATTCAAAGCCAGAAAATCTGTAGGATTTTCATGGCCTGAAACACTCCAAAAGACATTATTAACAACTTGATGCTGATTGCTGTTAGATGCCTTCAAAACTTACTCTCACAGGCATCAGTCACTCTGAACTAATTTCAATAGCTACTTGAAAATGTCTCTGACTTTGTTCTCCTGGTGACATGGAAACACTTGGTGCCTGATCATGAGCTGGCAGGAAGCTCTCATTAAACTGAGTTACCATGTACATATTAAGTCCCTTGGTCAGTCACAGATGGGGCCGTGGTGGCAGAGCTGCTGAGGAGCAAGAAGGAGAGAGCTGAACAAATAACTAGCAAACCTCCCTTAAAGCTGGCTCTGCCAAATGTAACAAATTCAAATTGTATGCGCACAGCAGTGATTTTGCTAGTAGGGATGTTAGCAGTAGTAGTGGAATTTTACAATTAGGAGAATCCCAAATATCTCTGAAAGTACAGTAGTACAGACTTGACAAATTCCTCATCCAACCTGAGCTATGGAGCACAGTGGCAGTCATGTCACTGACAACTGGTTGTGAATGATTCCATGAAATCCATGATCTTATTTCAATGCATTTGGCTAGTGGTGTTATCTCTCAATCTAAATGTTTACAAACAGATATGTGAGCAGGAAGAAAGGAGAATTTTGGTTATCCACTTTACTTGTCCATGAAGTGTGTTCTTGATATTTTGGGGGGACATTCATCAGCATTACCAGTCTCCAATCGTTCTTTTAAACTATGTCCTTTCCACTCAAACCTGAAGAAAAATTTGTATTAACTCAGGAGCTGATTTTTTTTTTTTAGAAAAAAACGCAGAAGTCTTCTGTACAAATGTTTTGTCTGCAGAGACAGCAGCTCTGATGTTTTCAGACACACTTTACTAGTCCAGAAAAAGAAATAAAATTTGTCTTAACAGAGGAGATATTTTTGTTGTTGTCGGGTAACAAAGCATGAAAAAAGCTCCAAACCGTCATACACACCAAAAAAAAAAAAAAAAAAAAAAGTAAAACAAAAGCTTGTGAGTGCTACAGGAAGCACTAAAGAAAGCCAATTCCTTCAAGTTCTGCTTTGTGCCTACGAAGATCTCATCAGAACTGACAGCTGCTTTTCCTGACAAAAGTTGTTCCAGACAGGTAATGGAAGTGTATATAAGAGCTATGGATTTCCACCCATGCTGTCTCATCTTTTCTCAGAGAAACAGGGAAAAAGCCTTGGGCAACAAGAACAGTTTTACAGATGGGAGAAGAGTTGCTGATAAAGATTCTGGTTTGGCTGAGGAGAAAAGGTTTCCATTTCAGATCACAGCAGCATTTGAAGGGTCGTAAGAATTCAGAGAAAATCAGACCCAGCAGAAATAAAGACTGTGTATATCCCTTTGAGTGTGTTTGTCCTGATAAAGGTCAGCTCCAAGAGGAAAGAATAGTCTCTTGGAATGGCACCCTTGCCTGATAGAGACAGTAGAGCTGCTGGGAGCTAACAGCTGTCACCAAAAGCCTCTGCTACAAGTTCTCAGCTGATTGTAAAAATGCCCACAGAGTACAGGCAGGCGGTTAAAGCAAAGTCATCCAGAGTTTCCATCAAAGTTAAATGTGCTCACAGTATATTGCAACCATTAAAATGACTAGGTTTTGCTAGCAGTAATTACCGAGATGCCAAAAATCGAATGATGAATTAGTTCAACACAAAGTCCAACGCAGAGAAGCGAAGGACAGATTCATCTTACATAGCACACACGTTTACCCAGGACACAATGTGGCTGCACAGCCTCAGCACGCTCCCCCCTGCATAAAGTTTGATGCTCTCCCTGCCTGAGGTGAAGGGCACATATCCTCATGGAAGTCACCATTTCACAGCTTTCACAACTCTGATCAAAATGCATTCACCTAACAAAACAGAAAGCATCATTTCAATACAGCATTCAGTGAACCAGAACTCTGGTCATATACTTGGTGATTGCTGAATCAATTAGCCCATTAGAAGGAATTAAATGTGACTAGCTTTGTGTTTGCTGTATGAAAGCAAAAATTGGAATTTTGGGGGAAAAAAACATCCCCAAACCAAACCACTACATTTACTCATTTCTCATGGCTGAATATCTTTTCAGTTAATGCACCAATATACAGAACATTCAAACACAGGGACAAATGGAATATCTTTTTACTTCAAGTTCAGTAAGTTAGACCTCACTGTTTCTTACTGCTGAATTTCCCAAGAGAAGTTGTTACTGAGTTTAAAATTTATATAAACTTTATTCCTTAAAGAGGAAGAAAATTTTTAGTTCTCTTTGAAGTTAAAATAAGTTTTGGTCATCTTTAAACTACAATTACCCAACTTGCAAACAATCTTTCCAGAAAAGATGACAAATAATATTTTCCCTCTGATCCTGTAGCATTTGTTTTCAGGCTCAGTTCACACATGGGACTTGGTGAAATCTGTCTGGGTGAGGAGGATCAACAGAGTTTTAAGACAGCAGGCTCAGGTGTCCTCTTTTAAGTGGCAGAGGCTCACTGGCAACACCAGTTATAGCTCTGCCACCCTCCTGCTCACAGATGGGCATTCTGGCTAACAAACTGAGCTGCAAGTGATCACTGGTAAGTTCAGAGGTCAGCTACAGCTCTAGAAATCAGTTCCTTCTCTCAACATCTTCTGCACCTCCATTTTCATATCCCTGGAGAATATTATCATACCAGTAATACATAACCATTGCATAGCACCTCTCATTTGCAAATCTCAATCCTCTTCACAAGAAGCAGTAAATGTATTTTCCGTTTCTTCAAAATAGAATCAGAATTGACTCAAGGGTACTTAGTGGTTGTCTCAGGAAAAGAATCCAGGTCTAACAAGTTGCAATCAAGATGCATTTACTGTCACAACATTTGCTAAAGCATTTCAGTTAATTGTATCTGGATTTGAGCACAGAACATTTACACGTGGGCACATACCTGTATTTTGCAAGGTTTTTTCTTTTAAAGAAAGAAGAAAAGATGGTGATTCTTTTTCCTGTATGCTCATTAACAACATATTGTTATTTGTTTAAAATGTGGCAGTACACAAGGATGAGTTGAGTAGGCATATTTCCACCTCTTTAAAAATTCAGCCTCTTTTAAAGGATGTCCTACTCTTACATCAGTACTCTATTCAGAAAGAGGTCAAAGAGGAGTCACCTCAAGACATAAAAATATTTTAAAATAATTTTATAAAAATGTAAAGTGAAAACATAGCTTCAAATGCAGATCTTCAAGAAACAGCTTGAGATATTTTCATTCAATACACAATTGAAGATAGAATTATTTGCTTTTGGAACATCTTTAATAATAAGAGATATGTACAGATTTAAGAAAAAACAGTTTATGTCTCATTAATAACCAATTGTTAGATACTGGAAAAAAAAAAAAACACATTCCAGGATGCTAAACATGCCAGAGAAATACAAATGTTGTCTATGATATGCAGATACTAAGATTAGTGGTATCTGGGTGGTTTTGTGAACTTTTGATATCACAATTTAGCAAATTGCCAGTACAAAAGCTGAGTACTCATTTGCCTTGGGCAAATGCTGTTTTCTTTGGATTGCATAAAACCACATTTTTGCGTAACAAATCTGAATGCACTCAACCAAACCTCTAATAAAAAAACCCTACTTCTTAAAACAGCTAGTAAATTCTCCACCAGCTGTGGGACTATAGGTTGTAAGTTTGGTCCAAAAATATTTAGCAGACATGACAGGATTACAGCTGACCATTATAACATCTCCTTTCCATAATGCCAGCAAAACAAAAACCATTGTTTCGATGGACTTAGCTTTCCTTTATGTAATAGATGTAAAAGAACCCCAACCAACCCACACCACAAACAAAACAAAAATCTTCACAAAAACCAACCAACCAAAATACACCAAACAAAACCACCCCTCAACACAGTACAATAAACGTCATTGATTTTGTAAGATGTGACTGCCAAGAAAAATGGCTTTCATCACACTTCATAATAAATTTATCTAAAAAGTCATTTGTTTAAAGTATTGCCTCAGAAAGCTCCCCCGAGACATGCCATTTTGATGACACTCTTTTCATTATTCAAATATAATGAAGTGATTCTGCATGGTTGTGCTGGACTATAAATCACTGCTGTTAAAAAAAAAAAAAAAAGACATGTTCAGCATGTTAACAGACCAAAGATCAGATTTTGAAGAGCATTTTATTATTACACATGCACTTTATCTCTTGCACATAACAACTCATACTACTTTCCGAAATTCCATCATTATTAAATTTGGAAGCTGACAAGGGAGGGAGGCTTTAAACAAAGACTCATCTTTAGCAGTTCATTTCTATTTAGAACCTCCCTGCAATCTCACACACCCACACTGAAAAACTGGAGAAACGCAACAGAAGCAGAATATGAGCAGTAGTATTTATTGCCACTCACTTCCAGTCAACAGAACAATTAAACAAATATTAAAGGCTGCCTTGAAGAAGCACCCTAAGAAGAAGAAAATTGAGAAAAATCAGCTGATATGAAAACCTTTAGAAAAGGCTGAACAAAGTGTAAAATGACTTGCCTTCTTTCTAAAGCTGCTGGGATTTTTTCTTTTTTTTTTTTTTGTAGATTAATTAATACCCAGTCTTAAAACCAAGTAAATGTCAAACATTTTTCTAAGGTTGGAAACTAAAACCCAATGGTAATCTGTTTCATGCAGTGGATTATCCAAAGAGAAAAATCTTCCTAGAATTATAGGATAATTGTTTTAATTTTGTCCTGGTCCTGCCTCAGAAGTTTGGAGTTTCCAGTTCTGTACGAAACACTTAACTGAAAATGAGTAGGATGCTCTTTGTCAGCACCACACAGATCATAAGAACATCTAATTACTTCAAACAGGTGAGAAATTAAAATTATAACCTTCTATTGTCAGTGTAAGCTAGCAGTTATTTAACCAACAAGCAGAGAGGGAACATGCCTTTATGTGGGCCACTGCATGGTTTGCTTACTTTTTCCTCTTTCCTCTGAATCTGTTTCTGAAGACTGGTGTGGATTATGAATAGTCTGGCCAAGCCTTAACCGACCTCAACTAAGTTCAGCATTGCCCTTTACCTTGAAGCCTATGATCTCATGTGAATAATAGCATTTTTAGGGATATCACAGTAAGATCTAAAGGTGTATAAACAAATAGCATCAGTGGAGTACAAGCAAATTGTAGTAAATATGACAACCTGAGTAAGGCACTGATGGTGCACAGTTCTGCATGGAGAAGTTAAGGTCAAAGCAGACAAAAAGAAAGTTTCAAAGACTGAATTTGAGTTAATAATGGTGTTTTATAATTGGTTATGTAGTTTTGCCTTCCTGTATCTTTATTGCCTTTTGTCACTGTTGCGTTACAGGTAAGATCCTGATGTCTGCCTGTCTCGGAGCCCAGGACTCTTACTGGAACTATTTGGCAAAATTAATGTTTAACTTTCTTTCAAATACCCCACTAAGGGCTTGCTCTGACACAAGTCCAGAAAGTTAGGACAAGTAAATGGTTTAATTCATTAAAGCAACAGATACAACAGATTTGGGATTGCTGGTAATAAACTCTCAGACTGCAAGATGATCTCAGGTTAATAAATCCTGGGTAACATCTGACATCTGTTTTCTGAACAACACACCGTAACATTGATGCTATGTAAATCAGTCAGGAGAAAAAAAAAAAAAAAAAAAAAGAGAGAAGAAGAAACCCCCACCCATAACTCAGATTCCTATTCTCAAGTGCACAGAATGAACAAGAAGTACCAATGTCACTGAAGAAAGTAGAGGAAGGCTATTTATTAAGTATATTTAGGAGAGGCTGTTGTCTCAGAAAACTATTGATTGTGTATGTAATATTGTCTTTCTAGCCTCTCTCAACCCTTAGAGGCTTCAGCCTGGATAGAATCTCCAGATCTATGTTGGAAAGAAATACTCCAAAGCCCAAGAGTTGGGGAGAATCACAGGACAAAAAAACCCCAAACAACCCTCCCCAAAAAACAAATCAAAAACAAGCAAGCAAACAGAAACAACACACAAAACCAAAAAACACCAATTAAACCACAAAATAAAGTTTAGAGATGGATTTGGATCTTGTTTAACCCTCACCCAGACAATCTAATCTCTTGCTGTTTCTTTCAAAATCAATTAACATTGAAATACATCTAGGCAAAGATCTGTGACTTAACCCCAGTTTATAAAAGTATAGAGGGTCAGTTTTGGGTTTGGTTGTTGTTTCTTTCCCCATAGTCAAGGATTGAAAAAAAAAAAAAAAAAAAAAAAAAAAAGGACAGTAACCTATCTGTATCTCAGGACTATGGATTTCTATAATAGAGACCCATCAATGTGCATGCCCAGTGCTACTTTGGCAGACCGTTCTAGCTCATCTAAATGGCCAAAACTCAGCCAGGGAAGAGCACTTCACAGAAAGTCTGAAGGTCTGGGTACACCTAGGAGGGCCAACTGTCCCTTGGTATTCCTCTCCAAGTAGCCTGTGAATCAGCACTTGGGATAGTGTTGCCAAACCTTTGACAGTAATCATGGTCAGGATTAAAGCTTGTGATGGTATGCATGCTCTGCCCAAGTAGCGGAACTCATTTCCCTTCCCTCTTCAGCTGAAAAAATGAGGAGACACACACATATCAGAGGATAGCAGTCTGACCTATCTGCTTGTACTTGAGCTATTCCAGATCCTGGATTATCCATTCCTCTGTGGAAGCAGGGCTACAGTGCCATTAGGCATGTACTTGCTGTGCACTGTGTTCAGCCTGACTTCTGATGTTATTTCTCACTTGTAGTACAGCACATGGGATCACAATCATATCCTTCAGAGAGATAAGAAACCCTGGTACTCTCTTCTGTCACAGAAACAAGGTTAGTTACAAGGCTGCCTAATGCCATTTATCTATTCATATGTACCACTTCATTCCATTCAGTTTTATCTTTGCACTTAACATTCTCAGCAATATTGAGCTGCAGATTTTAAGCCTTAAATGTTATTTACAAAATCTTCCTCATCTTACAGGGCATTGTGATGGCAATTTAGGAAGAGAAGCAAGCGTGAAGGGCAATGTGGCACACACCTGCTGCAAAAGCTGATTGCAACATATTAATTTAGGCAAGGTTCTTATTCTTGCAGTGATCAGTCACATTTATTCACGCTCTAAAACACTAGTCATTAACCACATTGACTACATACTAAACCAAGTTAAGGTTGTTATCTAATAGAAATCATCAAGTGGGGCTTTCAGGGGCTTTGTTTCACAGCAGTGAAATTGAACAAGTTTCAAAAGAGCTTTTTATGGCTATTAGGAACCAACCACTAAATTACTACCTGATAAAGATTTTACTTACACTAAAATATACATTGAAAAAGCAGAGTGAAAGTATTTTTCTGGATAGCTGAAGTCTCATTGTCCACAAATTGAGAAAAACCTTTCTAAAATCCATAATTTTAACCAATGTTTCCATGTTTATGGCCCTATCTACTGCAGAATGCCTGAAAAGTTCTTCAGCAAAGCACTGGCAGAAAATAAGACATTTTCAGGATTTTTATAATGAAGGCCAAATTACAAAGTATTCCAAGCCCTGGTTTACTGTTGAAGCTGGAAGGAAACAAACAAGCAAAACCAAACAAAAGCAAACCAAGAAAACAAAACTAAACTAAACAAACAAAACCCCAAAACAAACCCCCAAAAAACCCCAACCAAGCAACTCTCCCACCCTCTCATTTCTCCAACAAATTATATTGAGCTCCAAGTTTCCAGGCATCAGCTTTCAATAGGAAAAAAGGCCATCTGAAACTTCAAAAAACACAAGACACAATAATAAGACAGGGGCTACGAACTCGATAGAAAATATTGCTATATGTCAGGCTCTTCAACACAAAAATTGTTGGTAATTTCAATTTATTATTTTATTTCTTTTTATAAAGATTTTCATAAAAACCTATGGAAACAGCAAAGCCAAGGTTTCTGTTTCCAAGTACAAAAAAATACCAGATAGTTCCACGTGTAATGCAAGTTAAGGAGAAGATATAAAGAACATGACTATGAGCCATAAAATTGTGGATTCTAAGTTCTTTGCTTGCCCATTTCCTTGGCTTGTTTCTTTCTTTCATATTCTCCTTCAAAAGAAACCTGTAGTTAATTTGTTTCAGCCAGCAAAGTAAAAAGAGGTAAAAAAAAGTCAGATCTGGATACTGATTCAACTTTTGGACTCAAACATCTGTGTGAAGAATACTTCAAACCCCTAGCAAGCACCAACATTCTGAACTCTCTCATTCAAATTCAGTGGCTTTTACTGTGCTCACTTCCCCAGAAAATAATTTAGCAAATAATCAGGTTTGTATTAAACTGGGAATAAAGTCTGTGGTCAACAAATCTTTATTAACAAAACATACATCATACAGGCCAGCAACTGGTGTTGACTTCAGAGCATGTTGGGCTAAAATAAAGAAGTGTCATCATCAACTATTTCTTCTATCATCACCCTCTCCCTTTCCATCAAGTATCAGTCAGCAATTCCAACTCTCTCAGCCTTTCTGATAAGGTGTGGAAATTGCTGCCGCTCTAAGCAAAGTTTCTTTCTACTCCGTCATTCCTGGATTGTAGCACAACAATTATTAAATTGTGATTTACTCCACTTTCCAACAGGATTGAAGTTAGAGCTCCCATGTGGTACACAAATGATGAATTACAGAAGATTTAAATAATTTCAATCAGCATGACTTTAAAATAAACACTGAAATAAGAGTCATCGAACCTCTATCAGGCCTGCCACATTAGGAAATCTCGTAGGAGCAACCTGTACAAGGTGCATCAAAGAATTAAGAGAATGAGCCAAGGGGAGGACAGGAAACAGCACTTGTAAGGGCTCCCAAAGTACTTTCTCTGCATCTTACTCTATCACCAGTTACAATCAGTCCAGCTGCTGTATGCCAAAGGACAGACTCATGAACCCAAAAGCTGCCCCTTGAGTTCAAATACTTTTCTTGTTTGCAAGTTTGGGTGTGCTTACAATGTTGGGAGGATCCTGTTCAAATATTAGTCATATAAAAATGGAAGTCTTCTGGGGGAATGAAAGTTCTAATTGCAAGAAAGATTTTTTTTTTTTAAGTAAGAGTAATTTTCTTGTTTAAATATGGATCTTTGTGCAGATCTCCAAACTGTTGTTTTTTGATAAACAAAATGGTTTTCCACATACTTCTTCATACAAAACTTAAAACTCTTTGTATTTCTCTTTTCTTGATGAAGTTCTTTGGCATTAATGGAGTCACTAGAGTATAAAAATCTAGCCAGAATGCTTAACAATACCTTAATAGTTATGGAAAGTGATACACATACTAATGCATAACACAGATCTTGCCTTTCACCTTTAAATCCTTTAGCTAGTGCGTTATGAAAGGCAACCACACTTAAAAACCATATATCATTTACTACAAAGCCCAGGTTAAAAGGATGAGGAAAATTGCATGAGTTTAGCACAAGAAATGTTGAAATTGAGACACAACGGTCTTTCACTTATATTGTAATATCCAATGGCTTTCAAAATAAAAAACAAACAAAAAACCCAACCCAAAACACATAACAGGGACACACCCAGACTGCAACCTAGATATGAAGATGGTACTCTTGATATTAGAAGTATAAGTCATGAAGTTTTATGCAAGGAAAACTTTTACCAAACTTCTGATGGACTAAACAAAGATGTGAAGGCAACTGCTATTATAATGGTATAATATAATTGTGTCCCATCTCTTCTAAGTGGCTTACGGATTTTATCCTGCCAAGTCTCCAAATCAGATATATCAGGCTTTAACAGTTTTTGGATATGAAACTGCCATTACTGGGTGCCCAGGAAAAGCAGAGCCAGCACTCTTCTGAGAGCATAAGCTGATGTCTCACTTTGCCCTTGCTGGTCACACAGAAGGTATTTCTCAGACAAAACACATGAACCTATTCTGGTCAGTCTCAACTAGTTAAGAACTTTTTTCTAAAGCACTAAATAAGAAAGGTCATTTCCTGGCCATATTCCAGTTTAAGTGTTTGTCTTTACCTTCCTAAGTCAAAACCTAGATGTTTTGATTTTTTTTGTTTATTTTTGTTGGCCAGCCTCAGTTTCTTCTTTGTATTCCTCTGCACACCATACTGCTTTTCACTATAAGAGTAGCTACTTGTCAGTGGCTGATGACTCAAGATCTAAGGCATGCCCCAAGTTTGTAAAACATTTTATCATCTTGACAACAGAGGTTAAAGACACAGAAAGCAGTATTTCTTAGTCTTCATCTTAATCAGAAAATGTTTTAATTACTGAAAGAATATTATAAAGATGGGAGCATACTCAGCTTGCATTGTAGTTACACCTGTATCCATGAACACCCCTCAGAGTTCACTGCTGGCTCAATTGTATCCTTTCCTTAGTCACTGTACATTTTCAAAATCCCAGAGAGTCTATGGCTTTGCCAATCACTCTTTACAATCATTAAAATATAGACTGTGATTTTGAGTTTACAGCTGGAAGATGAAAAAAGAGAAATTACCTCTTTCATATTTTACAAGTTGCTTCCACAAAAGAAATCAGCAGTTGAACAGCAAAAACACCATAAAACTATTGTAAAACAAATAGCTCTTAGAAGGTATCTTGGGGCTTCTGTGTGCCAATAAAACTAATGTGAAACATGAGTGACTACAGACCTAAATACATGGGTGTGGTTTACTAATAGAGATGGTACAGTTAAGCAGTAATGCCTGGCCATTGTAACTCCCTAATTTGCCTATTTACTCAAGAGTATCTCCTTTAGTTAGGTTGTTTAGTGTTGCCATAAAACACATTAAATCACATTAAATGGTGTTTTAAACAGAAATCTTAACCACACTGAAGGTGTGTGCTTCTGCCAAAGTTTTGTTCCTTGCAAGTTGGTAGTTTTCCTTTACAAGATTTTCTCAAAAAGCTCTTCAAGTTGCTTTGACTTCAGCTAAATATAATTCCTCCCTATTCAAATAATGAACTGTAGATTTCCATTGGTTCAACGTAACACTCATTAAACTGAGAATTAATCCCACTGATATTCCTTCTGATTCTAAAATCATCCACAAGAACTTTTCAGACTTCAGTGATCATGTCTTCTGTAGGGATTCGATAGCCTTCGGTCTACAGACCAACTAGCAGCACTTTTTGGGGATGGGCTCCTGCTTATGGTGTAACCGGGACACAAAGTATCTCTGGTGTTTAAAGACTGCAAGGAAGCATTGCAGAAGCCACAAAACAACGTTACAAAAGAAAAAAAGTAAGATGAGCTGCACAAAAGGACCTGCTCCTCACCATCTTTGCTTATATTGTAACACGGGAGCATACATGAATTAGGACAGTGAAAGAATCCACTTCCATATGCTACACACTGCCCTGGAGAGCTTCCTGAGGCACCTGCCGACATTTTCCTCGTGGTTCTATAGTACCTTCTGTGTTTGCAAACAATGTACTACAGTCTCACAGGGTAAGAACACCAGGAGTAAGCTATTAAACTGATTTTATGAAACATAAAATGTGAGGAATATAATCAATTAATTGAACTGCTGTGTAAGAGCAGAGAGAACATCTAATGACTATTTCTCCACCATCTGAGAAAAGCAAACAGCTTCCACATTCTGCCTTTTGGGACAAGAACAGGAGATTTTAGCATGTCTTTCACTTAGCTTTCAATGTATGTCTTGCACATCAAACACCACTGTAAGGAATACACAGACTTTTACCCTTAGGTATTGGATAAGGGCTAGACAAGAAAATTTTAGTCGCATTTTATACAATAAACTACTTGATTACTTCCTCTTGGAGATTTACCAAAACATTTACTAAAAGTTTCCTGTTTTCCTATTATGTTACCAGTTTTTTTCCTTTTTTTAAACAGAAAGCCAGTTCCCGACAGTTAGCATAACTGATTTTATGATCCTTTAACTCTGCACCTCTGTAGTAGGGCTTATATGAAAGCACACATCCAAACAAGTAGTAGTTCTTTCTCTATTACAGTGTCTCAATAGTTGCAACTCGTGGATAAAAAAAAAAACAAAACAACAACCATTTCCAAGCAAGTCCCAATGCTTCCTTCCTACCTTTTCTAAACTATTTTAAAAGTTAAATAAAGAACAGTAGAATATTAACCCATGCTGCTCAATAGGGGGGTCTTTATTGCAATAATTGCTTATTTATCCACACAAAGCTCTGCTTTTTCCCAGATAAAGAAATGTAGCAAAATATTCTTATACCAGCCTAAAAAAAACCCAACCAAACAAAACAAACCCAAAACAATCAAGTAAAAAAAGTTAATTCCCACCTCTTCTTATCAGGCAGAAGGTAACTCAGCTGCCAACCACAGAACACAAAGCCAAATCAGTTGCAACCCCTGCTGATAGTGAAATATTTCCCACCTGACAAATAATTGATTTTGAAGCAAAGATACACACAAGTCACACATTAAAAATGAAAAAGCCATTTCTTATCTGTATAGAATATGCCTCAGTCCTGTAGCAGCTGGAATGCAACCTAAGTTTATTAACAAAGAATAGCCCCTTGAGACACAAACCCAATGAACTGATTGCTGAGTACTGTCAAAAATATTATGAGATACAGTCCAGAAACTAAATCTCTACCATTAAGAGATCTTATTTAATTATTTTCTTGAATGGGGCATTTCTTGACATGGTGGGCAGGGGAATTCACTGCTGTCAAGAAGGCAACATAATTAATTGTGCAGCAAGGAATATGCCCTTTCCATTATGTGTTCATCATTGTGCACTTGAGATGCTGCATTACAACCTACTTGTATTTCTCTTTTGATTTCTCAACTGTTCTTCAGGTTTCTTTTCTCTTCCCTTTCTTTGGAAGGTGAAAGCTATGGAGATGGCTGTCTTCATATAAAATTGCTTCTGCACTAGCCTTAGCTGATTAAAAAAAAACAAGAGCCTTTTAAGCCAGAAAGGTTATTTGTTATCTTAGTTTTCCAGAGAGTTTCACTATCATCTGTAGCATTAGCACAAGCAGGTTGGTCCGCAGTGAAGATCAGAGAGCCAGCCATGTAAAGTTGCACAAATTTGATAACTGTAGCTAAGGCACAAACCTTACATCACAATCTTTGGTCTTGATGCACTTATTTCAAGGTCAGCCTCCAGCCTCAACAGTTCCATCCATCAAAACTAACAGGTTGCAGATTGAATCAACTGATAAGAGGCCAGAGTGCAAGATGCAGAGTAATAGCTCTCCTGCATGAAGGTTATAGCTTTTGACTTTGACTGCACAGCAGGCCAAATCTAATATTCACATGTGAGAATCACTGAACAGACTTCAGCGTAAGAAACATAAAAGACTATACTGAACACCTAGGAGGTCCTCTTATTTCCTGATGCATGGTTACTGCGGTAGTAGACGTTTCTCAGTAAGTTTGTATCACCCATGAATTACTCAGAAAAGTCTGAGTGAAAAAAGCTCTTCAACAAAATTCTGAGTCTTCCAGACTTGCAGGGTTTTTTAGAAGAGGGAAATTAAATGTTGTCTTTCATATTGTGCTTAATTGGGGTTTTGTTTGTTTGGTCCCCATCCCCCCTGCAACGTGTAGGTAAGGGGTCACAGAATAAAACTGCACAAAACCAGCATAATGATGCAATTGAAGACAGTGCCCTTCCTCCACAGGTAAGAGTGCCGTGGGTGTAATACAGCCAGAAGTTGAGTCCAAACTTTGCATAAACTTTAGAAAACAGAAGCAGACTGATGACGACAGATGACACTTCCGAGTAAATTCTCATGTCTAGCAGCTACTTATGATAATAAAAAGCCTTAACAAAATTCATCCCTGGTGTAACTTTTCTGACCAAAATACACAGGAACAAGTTTGGCACCTGATTTTCAGCATTTTCCTAATTCACAGCACTTTGTCTCACCAGTGGGAATTATATACACAGACATCAGAGCAAACCACATTAGCTCAGCTTCTCTCCTGGATACGGCCTGTCCGTATTTGTGAGGAGTACAATGCAATAGTGTTAAGCTCAGCTGTTTTGCCCAATACTTAAAATCAGCATCAAAGTATAATGTGACCAGCGAGTACAGCTCTCTCTTTTGCTAATACAGTACTTTCAGTGCCTAAGCATAAAACCATGAATAAGAAAGTCAGTGCAGAGCATTCCTTAGAAAATCAGTTTAAAGGCATGCATGTAGACTTACTGAGCAGCAGCTTCAATAACACAACTTAAAGTTTGGTTTCCATGGACAACACTCAAGGAAACCAGCAAAGCCTCCAAGATTCATGCCTTCAGTTCTCCAGTCAGCTCTGCCCTGGGCAGCAGCTTGCAATGCATACCACAGAGCTATTGCTAGCAACAGACTAACAGTGTCTCCTCCAAAAAACTGTGCCAAAGCACATGAGAGAAATTTAGAGTTAGTGAGTGCCATAAACAAAAAGAAGTCAATAGCATATAACAGCTGGGAGGCAGAAAGCAACAATATTTAAAACAAACCAACCAACCCAAAAAAACCAAACCAAAATTACTTATCCTGTAACCACCTTTGATTCCTGGTATTTATGATCTGATACAGAGATTTGGTTTTGGTTCCCCCCCCGCTTTCCCCTTCCAATGGGTTATGCTGTTTTTTGATGAACAAAATATATGAACAGTCATTTGTCACACTGCTTTCAGGAGTAGAAATTATGGTAATGCATAAATTAAAAATTATGATTCATTGTGTGAGCAAACAACAGGACGGTATATTTTGTCTGGAAGCCATTTCAGAACATGTATTTTAATCAGTAGCTAGGGAAACTAAAATAAAAAAAAGCAAACTCATGATAGAGTCTTGTGTTTAAGTAGAAGATATCTTCACATTTTCCTGAGAGAGAAAATTCAATCTGAAAGTTCTCTGAACTATGCAGGCATAAATTCATCACCTGCTGGTTGGCTTTTTGTGTCACAGCGTTTTCTGATTTCCTTCCCTACATCAGTTGTAATAAGCAGCTATTACCATAAGCAAAGTCATGTTTGTAAAGGTTTAGCATTGCAGATGATCAGCTTCTTAGACAAAAGGCATATTTATATGAGAGGCACAGTTAAGCAAAGAACACAGGGGCCTGGGAAGGTTATTTGTTATAGCTCCACACAATTTTGAAGGCTTAGTGTTATACCCAACAAAATGTTCTAAGAAATAAGAAACACTGCAGAAAATCTGAAGAAATCAACAGCTCTGCTCCCAAACATTCGTTATGACTCTATTGCCTTGATAAGAATCACAATTTTCACAGCAATTTCTATTCTTTTTTCTGTAGCCTTTTTCCTGCCACAAATGGAGTCCCTCTGCAAGTCCCTGCAGTACAATGTAAATGCCTGGATATTTTGTGCCTCAGATACACCAGCATAACCCAGCAATGGGACAACTGCCAGATAGAAGTGAATTCAGACAAGAGAAAAACAAGTATTCCTAAGATCTTTCTTTTTTTATGTCATTCCATTGACCTTTGGGCCTTGCACTTCTTTTGGGACAGAAAGGTTTTACAATACTGGGCTAAGAGTAAAAGCAGCAGCTATCTTGAGACATCACACAAATTCACTGAACACCCACTTAACACACAGTAACAACTATCTTTGGCTTTGCTAGAGACCACATAAAATGGAAAACTCTATGTGAAGTTTAACTTTGCACAAACAGTTCTTGTCCCTGAAGCAAGGCTTATGATGATGCCATGTCTCTAAGTACCTATTAAAAGGCATCTGCAAGAAAGTTGTCTTCCTTTTTATGGCCATTACCTATCTTTAACTTCACTGACTCAAGTCATTGGTGAATTTATAAATGTTCCTTCATCTTTACAATTAATAAAGTTGGTAAGTCTACTTCACAGCTGTTAAGTCCTTGTAGAAGTTTCTTACTGGTGCCTATTCATCCTTAAAAACTGCTACCTGACAGAGGCAAACTGGAAAGCCATCTTTTATTTTACATTCTTCAATGGGGCTGTTTACAGACATTAAGACCAAGCAGCTATAAGTAATCAGCAGACACCTGCAGCTGTTTCACCACTGACCATCTTTAAAAAGCATTACCTGAAATAACTGTTAGGCCCTGCTTCAGATGCGTTTTTGGAGAGTTTGCCAATTCAGAAAACATACACATGAGCTGCGAGCAGCAGTCTCTCCTCCTCAAGGTGCAGCTGCAGTCTCTCTTGCCCTAGGCTGTAGTCTCATAAAGACATTCTGGCAAACATCTGGAGAGAGACACTGTGGTACTAAATGCAAGCTTGTACTTAACTACAAGTATTAATTTCAAGTAGGTCAAGTCCAAATGAGCTGAGCTGCTACCACCAATGTGAGCTCAGGGTCGTTGAGGATGAAGTCTAGACTAAGTGAAAAGATTCTTGTTTTGAAAGGAAGACAAATAATAAGCAGTATACTGCACTAAACAGCCACACAAAATCTGCAATAAACATTTAATATCTTGGGCCCAAGGTCAGGAATAATTGAAACAAAGCTTGCTTACATCTTTTCATGACTACCTTGCATCCCCTTACAACCCCTTTCTTCTGTACCAACAAGACAGAATTTAGTTCCAAAACATCAGCATTTTCCCACTAGTTAAGTGGTGGGGACTGTGGGGAAAACAGAAAAAAAAAAAATCAGCATTTTCTGCTCCCTTTTAAGACTTATATTTATTCATTAGCCATAAGTATCAGTGAATTGAAAGTGGGTGGAATAAGGACATGAGTAGCCACAAAAGTGGGTCAGTACCACAAATAGAAAATACCAGACATATCATAACCTAAGCCTCCATTTACTTTGTAATTTAAGCAGTGTGAAGTATAAACAAATAAATCTACTTTTAAAAAGAGAAACCTCTCCATAGAAAAAGTCTCTCTGGAGTGTTCAGAGAAGACAGATTTATTACAGACAGTATATTTAACTGATCAGTCCTTCGCATTGCAGTAAACCTGTCCTTGTTGGCTCACTGTTTCAAGGTAATAGAGTCTTGCCTCCCTTTATGACATAAATGACATGGAAGAGTCACTTAAACTGATGGAGATTTGGCTTGTTATTGCAGAGGTAATCCAAGATGCTTCATGCATTTCTCCTAGTCTTATCACGTATTCTGCTCCCATTGCAGAAAGGCAGCAGCATCTAAGCTGAGTGCAGAAATAGGCCAGCAAAAGAAGAGAGTGAAGCACCATGCCCTGAATAAGCATCCACATCACAAGCCCAGAACAAACCTAGAGACACAAAAGTCTTGAGGGAACATGAAAGCTACAATCTTTGAATAAAGCAACTCCTCCTATGGTCAGATAACAAAGGATTTGCACATGCCCCCTCTTTGAGCAAGGCAATTACTGTGATTTTGGAGGTTGGTTCATTTGTTTCAGCTGGGCTTTACATGGTGATGGGTGGAGACTTGTCCTGGCATGTCTCATACAGCACTATTATTGGGACATGAGAAGTCCCACACTGGGTGCCTCAAAACATTTACCAAGTTCATCATTTCCTGAATTTTGTTATTTAAAACATCCCTTATTAGCTGCAAAAAGCATATGGGACCCTCCTATAATGAAGCTATTCAATATTTTTAGCTGTTTAATTTTGGATCAGCACATCATCTGGAGCAATCACCCCTCACATTTCATTTTAATTGGGTTATCTGGAACAGAAGGGTTGAGAAAGCCACACATGTTCCATTCCTAAGCAGTATGTTCAACTGGTTTATGAAAGGTTAAAATCAGGAATAAGAAAATAGGTTTATTCCCCCAGGAGTAATGTCAGTTGATCAGTTTAAACACAGATGTTTTAAACTCCACATCTAATAAAGAGCATGCCAAGGCTCCAGAGATCTGCACAAATAGGCAAATTCCTTCTCTTCAAAGTAGATTCTCATTATAATGTCTTCTACTATGCAAATATCTGACAAAGAAATTACAAAAGCCAAAGCAGTAGGAGGTCGTCTTTGGTGACAACACCGATACACCTCCAGCTGATGATAGTATGTGATTTGTTACTGATAAAGAGCACTCAATCTCAAAATGCAAATGTTTACATAGTCAGACAATCAGCTGATCAGTTCCATACAGACTGAAAGATTAATGGCTGCATATTCTTAACCAGGCTTCTCAGTGCCTCAGGGGAAATAAAGACTCATTGCAGTGCCCAGCTCTCAAACGTTACTCAAAACAAGCAGACCAAGTGCCTTTCCTTAAAAATCACTAAACTTAAAAGCTGCCTTTTCCCTTCAAGAGATTATCACAACAGTCCAAATCGCTGTATAAGATTCAGCAAATACACATGTGAATAAATCACACTCAAAGAATTTACAAGCTGCATTTCCTTGAACTAGACTTTAGTTTAAGCGTGAGCAGCGCTGCAGGGCTCCATGTTAACAACCCAAACTACCACAGTAACACAGTACTTAGAGAGTGGTTCTGGATAAGTAATTATAGTGCACTGGCAGTTTGTGATACATCCCACACCCTGACTGCCTACTTGCTCTTTTCTACTCATCTTTCCTACTTTGTTTTCAGATGATTGCCTTTATCAGTAAGTAAGGAAATTTTTGGATGTGAAACAAAATAGCCTATCTTAAATATTCACATTGGAAAATAGTGAACTTTGGATTTGTTCTTAAGAGAACTGGTGGCTATAATTTAGATGCTTCCCAGTATGTTACAAAAGAATTCCTAAATAGAGTTAATATTTAATGACCTTTTACAGCAACATCCTTAGAGAATCTGACGTGCTGCCCAACAGTCCCCACAAAGACTCTTATTTTCCTGTACCATGGGATCACAGAATCAATAAGGTTGGAAAAGACCTCAAGGATCATCAAAGTCCAACCTGTCACCCAAGACCTCATGACTACTAAACCATGTCACCAAGATCCTGTATGTACAGGTGAGAAGTAAAGAAAAGGAAAAGTTAACTGAAATTTGATGGCACACCCTGACTTACCACATCTAATGATGCAAACAGACTAGTATTGAAACACCATTTTTGGTAAACATCTAAAGCAGACAGCAAACAGTTAACATCTCTTTCCTCAAGCTATCTCTGCACTCTATGTCTTACCCACATTCCTCAAGGTTTTGATGCTAGAGAGGCTTAAAAGAATAAATACCATCAGTGAGCCACATCAGGTTTCCACACATAACCATGTAGTTCATACCGGGTGACACAGCCATTGAGCAATTGTAGCTAGGGACAGGGCTAATTCCGAGTATCAGTGTAGCCAACTCCTTCTAATCTTGCCATGGTCAGCCCTGAACATTGAATCTTGACATAATTCCAAGCTATGTTGTCAGGGATGAACAAGGCCGTATTGACGGTCCTGAGCATTTAAAACCCATGACTAGTTTCATCACAACATCATCAAGACCTCCATTTGCCCTGTAATTTGAGTGTGGCAGACACCTCAGGTATTTGTCATTTCACTGGAGATTATGCTCTTCTAAGACTGAATCCTCATAAAGAGGATGTGCCACCACCCAAGAACATGAGTCTACTGGGGTGACCCTGGCCACTCCAAGGGAAACATGCTTCTTGGCACAGTGCTGGCAGCCTGCATTCCCTTGGTTGAGTTGTCAGTATTTCTTATCAAGTTTTATGGGTGAAAATAGGATTTTTCTGGGAATGGAGAGGACCCCTGACTACAAAGGTCATAATATGAAGGACTAAGATGCACAGGTTTGATTGAGGCAGAAGTTTGCGCAGTTGTCTTACTGTACCCCACAATGATTTGCAATAAAGCATCTGTAATATCATCTTACTATTAATTTGAGGGTTTTGAGAGCTCACAAGGTGAAAAGCAACATGGATTCCTTCCACTCATAAGTCCTCTGAGCTGCCTCAGCTCTCAGTAGGGTGCATGGGACACATCTGTCCACACACCACAGCAGACAAATCCAGACATGGTAGCACCACAAAGGCATTGCTCATCACCTGAGCTACTGAGCCATGCCACTCATAGCTAATCAAGTCAAAATACTGTGTTGAATGTACCTGGTAGAGTAGAAATAGTTTTATGGGTGCTGACCTGGAATTAACATTAAACACTACTTTCTTGGAAAGTAATTATAGAGTCTGTATGCTCAGCATCTTCATTCACTCCACAAATAGTGTCTCATTAGATATATTAATGAATATCTCTAATGCACTGTGACAAACAGAAGGCTTTTTGAAAGTGCTAAATGGCAGCATGCATACATGCTTTTGATGCTAAACTAAGAACAAAACATGGTTTGACAAGGTCAGGAGAGAATGCTGAGTACAGCAGTTTGCAAGGGAAACTTGGATGTGGCAACATGACTGTTCTGATGTACTAGCAAAGGTGTCCCTCCAAAAACCCTCTAATGCCCTGCTTAGTACTCAATAAAATCTATTAGTACAATCATTTTGACTTCTAATATACTTTGTCTTGTACATCACGGGGTCATTATTCTTTGTGAACCTGTTGTCAGTATTTAATTCAACTAAGTTTGTATCCATGGCAATGGTTAGAATTAGACTAAAGAAAAAGGAATGTAGTCATAGGAGAGCAGCTCAGTAACAAAAAAATACAGCAGCTCATTAATGAAATGAGAGGAAGTGTACAGGCTCTAGGAGAACACCAACAAAAGAGTGGGGAGTTGTAATTAGCATTGTGAGGGAGGGCAGAGAAGTGTGGGAAGCTACCAAACTCCAGTTACTGTAATTTGGCAAATCTTGTATTTTTAGTGTTACTAATATTTGGTGGTGAACTCCAGCATTCAAGTAAATAGAAACAAAATTAGAATCATGGAATCATTAAAAGGAAAATACCTCTAAGATCAAATACAATTGTCAGCCCAACACCACCATACCCCACTAAATCATGTTCTGAAGTACCATGTGTACACATTTTTTGCTCACCTTCAGGGATGGTGAATCTACCAGTTTCCTGGGCAGTCTGTTCCAATGCTTGACCACTCTTTCAATAAAGAATTTTTTCCTAACATTGAATCTAAACTTTCCCTGGCATAACTTGAAACCATTTCCTATTGTCCTATCACTGGTTACTTGGGAGAAGAGTGACTCCCAACTCACTACAACCTTAGGTCCATCAAAATGAAGTACCCATCTTCATAAGTGTCTTATATTGCAAAGCAACCTGACCCTCTAGCAAATTCACTTACATGGATTTCAAAGTTCTCAGACCTTCCTTAAAGGATCATACAATTGCTGAAAAGATAACAAGGCTCACATCGAAAAATTCTGTCACTTTCCATACGTGACTGATAGTAGAATGAAAATGTGACCAACTACAGTATATGAATGACTTCCCATTAGCAGCTCAAGACAAAATCCCAGGTTGTGAATCTACACAACCTGTATGCTGATCTGCAGTGAAATTATAGATCCCCATTACTAAATCATCAGGAAGGGGCTACAATGAAGTCCACCCAAATTGGAAAAGTGTTAGAGATATTTTCCAAAATTAGCGCAGACTCTAGTGCTTAATGAGACACAAAACACACAAATATCTTCTAGGTTCAGATTTCATTAGAAAAAAAAGCTCTCACCCAGGTTTTAAAGCAAAAAGAGTATCTCAAACTACTACTAAATCACTCAGCTCAAAATCGGAGTTTATAATCATATCTCTTTCAAACAGTACCTTATGCCTTCCAGGTTTTGATTCTGAGAGACTGAGCTAAAAGATTAGTACCAACACAAGATATGTTATCACATTCTTATGCATTTTTCTCAGGTACAGACTGCAGTTTTTAATATATAAATTGCCAGCTACCTATCTCCGTTTCCAGCTAAAATGCGCTGACTGTTTCTTTCATAAGGCAATAAATGCTTTCTGGTAACAAAGTGTCAAATCTGCTACATGTGTGAAAATAACTGAATTCAGTCTGTTCAGAAACCTGTATAGTTAAAATTCCTTCTGCATGACTGCTCTTTAAACAGCATATCTGAAACCAGCTAAGCAAAACTGCAGAAGATCTTGTAAACAGAAGCATCTTTGTCTACAGCAAGATGTTGTTGCATTAATTTAACTCAAACACTTGAAGTCACTTTAGTGACCTACTTAAGATGATTCTCTCCTGATTGTAAGACTGCATACATCTCTGTTATAAAGTGGCCTAAGCCCTTACTTCTAACAGATTATCAACAATAGAAAACATCTGCTGCCTGAAATATTTGATGGCCTGGAGAACTAGGAAGCTTTCATTTGCAGTGGCAGCTGAACATATGTGGGTTGCTATTATACAGATTGTGAGGCTAGTTTCACATTTTACTAATTTTGCCACAATAGACAAATTCAATTTCTGTATGTGCACAGAAGGGCTATCTCAGAACTGCAGGAACAATCTCGTGAGAAGCTGAAAAACATCCATTTGGACAAGCTATTTCTTCTTGAAGTGCATGGTAATGCAAGATAAAAGATATACAGGCTAAAAGGTGGACTAAAGCTTTTTCAATTTAGGAATTCTTCCAGGACCACGTCCTCTTCCTTATTTCCACAGTGTACTTAAAGCCATTAAATATGGTCCTGTGGCCTCTGAGGCATGTAATTACTAAGATAAAATATGAAAACCTCTATTTGTCTTTCTGTGTTGCCAGCTCCACAGGCCGCCAAGAGAAGTATGCACTGTGCTACATCCTCTCAGGCTTCGTTGGAAAGATTTAAAATGTTCAAACCAAGCAGAGCAGATACACCAAAATATATACACTGTCACACCATCTACATGTACAATTTTTAATGTTACAGCACGAACATCCAAAGAAAAGGATAGAATTCACCTGCTACTCCACAGACAGCAAGTAGACTCATTAGTACTGCTGCAACTGTCTGAAATCCCTCTTACATGTAATGACAAATGGAATAAAAAAATCCCACAATGGCTCCAGCACCCACATGCAGCAGCCATAGCACAACTTCCTGAAGGAGAAATCAGAATACCAGCTATCAGTGGTAACTTTTTGTGGATCTGGAGCTGGTGCACATGCCGTTGGACCTTCAAATAATGAAGAACAATATAAACCAGATTCAAACTAAAAACGTATTTCTTGCCACTTATTAGTTTTCACAAAGTAAATAAAAGCAGAAGGTCGGGGATAGCTTCAATAGAAAATGTTGTGATTTAACTATTACATTTATTATTGCCATCAGTTTAAAAAGAAAAAAAAAAGAATGTCAGATCCAGCTTGCTAGCTGCCGCCGTGGAACACAACAGATGAATGCTGCAGCTATCACAGCCAACACGATTACTGGAACACAAATGATCCTTCATTAGAGCTGCTCAGAAAATAATGGGTTTTGCTTACAGTTTACCATCTATTCATGTTTGCACCATTGCCTAGAGCTAAAGACCTCTCCGAACTGTTCCTACTGGATTTTTCTTAAGGAGTAGCTGTCATATAAGCCTGGGAGGGGAGGAATTAACAGCAGAAACCATCTTGAAGAAGCCCAATTAAGCGTGTTTATTTTCACCTCTTTTTCTGGTTAACTGCTAACTATATTTTCTCTGATAGAAACCCCACCAGCCATCGCTGAACCACATGGACACATGCAACCATGTCAATGAATCCACTAGATGCAAAATATTTCCTCAACTTTTTGACCAGATATCAAGCCCACGACAGCTCAGCACTGTGACGTCTGCCTTTGAGTAATTAGATACAGGATTTATGGTTCTTCATTAGTCATTTCCATCATTTCACAGAAATGCAGAACTTCAGCAGAGGTGATGGCCTAGTACCTACCTAGGATAGATTTCACCACACTCAAGCTTTTTACACAACTAAGCTATGTAGGGATGTACAGAAGAGATTAGGGAGGCCTCCATGGGGCTCTGTTTCTCAGGTACAATTTTTCCCAGAAATCAGAGCAGCAAAAGGACTGTCCAGACTAACTTCAGAGCTACAAGAGACTTGCTTTCAGTCTAAGATCAGCTCACAGGTTTTCTGCTTTGCCTTTATGTTCCCATTTGCATGCAGTGATACAGAGAACAGTCAGAAACTGTGTAACCAGAAATTCTCCTGCGCTTCTCTCTGGGTGTTTTGGGGACATAGACACTGTTTACTAGAGCTCAAGATACAGCCTAGATTAGTCGAAAAGACCATCATATCCTTATTCTCATCCAAGGATAAACATGCAGCTTGCTTATTCCTTAATTCTTTGCTGTGCTATGAGCTACCAAAACCAAACAGAATTAGTTTTACTGATTGAATTCATTACTTCTATCAGGATCCAAATATTTTAAAAACACATTCTATCATGATCCAAATATTTTAAAAACACATTCTCTCACTTTTCCAAGTTATTACTAAACTTGGGATTGAACACTGAAGGACTGGATGCCAACTTTCCTTTTCTGCCCTTTTTTAAAGAAGGAAGAAAACCAATACTGTCCACTGCCATTGCTTTCACTAAACAGCCTAACAATGATCAGGATACTGCCAATACCACTGAAGCTGTAAACCAGGCAAGGAGGATTTCTTTCTTTCTTGTATCTTTTAGCACTATCAGCCTTCTATTATCTCTGATACTTGCTAGAATTTCTAGAAGCTACTCTATCCAGTAAGGCTGTGGTCCAATGAAAATTTTTATGCAGGGTTTTAGCCCTTTTTTGCCCCCTCAGATACATATCCAAGAATTTGTGTTGAGTTTATATATACATAATTTTATACATATAACAAAAACAATGTTGTTTATTTTTCCTATCTGAACCCTGCTTTGAGCATTTCTACCTTACTGAAAAGTAGGCAATTTAAAATATAATAGCAAGTACCTCTTCCAGTTATCTTAAACTTGAGTCTATTTTCCTTGTCTTTCAGTAAGCACTTGATGTAAATTGTTCCTCTGTCCTATAACAGAAGAGAGGCAGAGCCCATGAGTGTATGGTTTGCTGTGGAGTGGAATGGCTTATGACATACAGCCCAACAATTTTTGTAAAGCATTCCTTTCTGGGAGTAGGGCCATGTTCAAGACCATACAAAGAATAAAATGAAAGGGTCAAGTCATTCTTTATCCAACCAAGCAGGATAGATAGCTTCCAAGATGAAAAGTTAAGCTGAACTTAGAGTAAGCCATAAGCACGTCTACTTATTTTGCAGTACATTTATGTGAGAGGAGAAGGATGGCTCAAGAAAAAAAAAAAAAAGTTAAATCATCACACTTCAACACAGTATGTCACATCCCTCGGTCAACTTGTGCAGGCACAGGTGGTAAACTGATACACTCAGATTACAAAAGCACTTTCCAAATATAGCTGGAGTCCAAGGTCTTTGACTATAAGAACATAGGATGTGGCTAGCAGTTGTATATACACATGAACTTTGGACCAGTACACACAGCTATACAGATCACTTGAGTTTTACAGCTAGTTCAAGTACACTTAAAGTTGCTGGCAGCCCTCTCTCCTTCAACACTGAACAAGCATCCGTAACATGTAACCTTAGGGACTTTGGTTTGTTCCAGAGTCAATAAGGAGAAAGCCATAGCTGCTTGAATAAGCAAAAGATAGCATGTACAGTGGGGCTACATATACAAGAGCTGTTGCAACAGCTCCCTATTATTTACTGGTGTATTCATATACATGTGTAAACATGTGACTCGTGTGATTATTTGTATTTGGTATTGTGAATGAACAGTGCAGTGTCATTGAGGAGACTGAGAAACATACTACAGATGAGACTAATCCTTGATGGCAGTGGGGACATTGCCAAGGTTTCAATAAACAGAACGTGTGCTCCTCCATTCTTCCAGCAACTGTGCCAGGATGCAGGAAAGAAGCAATCTAGTCGAAACATTGATTACATTCTATTTGGGATACTTCCACAGCCATGCTGCAACATTAGCAGGTACATACTTGGCACAGTTCACAAGCTGCCTGCTTTCCTCCAACAAAAAAAAAAAAAAAATTGATAATCCTGCACCACTAGCAAAAGTACAATGCTGTCAATTTTATGAGTTGCCTGTAGCTGTTTGTATTTTACCTACAAAACAAACAAGAAGTTTAGAGGAAGATCACAATCTTTATGCTAGCTGGTAGTAATGGAAATGGTTTAGGCCAGCTGCTGTATGTTGTTCTAATTTTCAGACAAATATCATCCAGCATGTACTGGAGCTAGCCAACAGCTGACATTTAAACATATTTATACAAACATTTTCTATGTTCTTTTAAAAAAACAAACAAACAAACAAACAATAAACTTGTTTCTTCCAAAACATGTTAGCCTTGAACTTTTCTTGCACTCCATCACAGATTTACTTAGCAGCTTTAAATAATATTGAAAAAAAGCAGCAAACTAAATATGCAAACTGTCAACAGAATTAAAAGCCACTTCTGTTCTGTTAGACTTTGTGTGAAAAAATAGCTCTGTGTCAATTGAGTGCTGCAGACAGTTTGAAAAGATGCTTTCCCAAGGTTTTCAATGGATTCTTAAAACAATCAAGTGGCACTTACACTAAGTCTTCAGGTCCCACAGAATTGTAAAGGACACGTATGTTTTTAAAACTAAACTATTACACAGCCAAACATCTCCATTTTTGAAAAGACTTCTTAATCCTTCATCTATTTCAATAAGCAATTTGTTGTAACCCTATTCCTAGAGAAGGAAAACAATTCTTGAAATGAATCTTTCACCTGAAGAAACTATTTCAACATAGAGAAGGGCATTTAATATGCCCACACTGCTGCTCTGGATCTTTCTCCCATTTTGTTTTTTATTTTATTTTTCTTCCTCTCAATACCAATATACTTGTAAAACAAACAAGCCACTCCTGCAGCTACAGTGTTTTCAAACATGCTTTCGCCATTCTCCTTTGTGGTGCTTTGTTCTTCACCACCTGCTCAGCTGCTGATACAGTTTCATAAACACCCAGTATGCAGGTCACACAGTGAACATACTAGGCAAGCCTGGGTCAGAGCAGCAGACAGAAAAGCCTGCTTCCAAAGATAAGCTGAAAAGAAAGCATTTGGTCTTCCCTGTAATTCACTCTACACCCTAAAAAAAAAGGCATCAAAATGATTTTTTAAATTCCAGTGGCTTTGGGAAGTGCCACATCTCCCCCACCGGTCCACAAGCATTTGTGGACCAGTATCTTAAGGATCCACATTTAACAAAGCACATCTGTTGTGCTCTTAAAAGGAGGGATCTTAGCAGTGCCATTCATTTTAGGTATCAGAGGATGCTGTATGCTATTTTTCAGTTATGCTTCCTTTCTTACACTGTCATCTAGTTAACACAAAGACCTATTTTGCTGTAGTTGGATCTGTTACCAGCATATGCTTTCCAACTGATTCTTCTGGCTTTGAATTAAGGAAGTTGTGTTCAGGACTCACCATGAAAAAAAGAGGCTTCTTGTAAAAACAACACCAAGATCAAGGGATGGGGCAAGACTGTTGAAAAAATGAAAGATGTGCCAGAGTCCTGGGTTATGGGGCAAAAACTAAGTTTTTTTTCCCCCTGAAGAATTTTGCTCCAGAAACACAAAGATATTATGTCACAGCGTAACATTCTTTGGTTAGAGAAAGCTAAAGCTAGAAACAACAAACAGCTCACAAAGCCCAAGCTATTACTTGAGAACAATCTCCATGTACAGAAATACGTATCAAAGCTTTTTGCAAGCTGAAATTAAATCTGTGCATGGCATTGTTAAAACATGCAACGTTAAACCCATGTTAGAGGCGTGGGAGCAGAGATAAAGATGCTGTGATTTAGGCATTGCAGCCAGGCAGAGGCCCTGAGCAGAACCCAGACACTAGGTGTGGTGGGAGCTTTACTGACTGTGCCATAACTGCCCTCTCTGGGAAAGCAGCAGCTGATGCTGGGAGAGAGGGATACCCAAGACATTATGGCTGAGCTGCTACTGACTTTCATATGAAGTAGCACATACCTGAAAAAATAATAAGATTTTCACTAGGGTTTCAGTAACACAATGAAAATAGTTAAAACCTGATCATTAACAATCTTTGCAAGTGCATGAAATAGGTATTTAAGGAGGGACAATAACCTTTTTAAGGGTCTACACAATCTAACATCCACGATTTTGTACATTCTTTTGTTCAGTGGTTCTTTCTGCAATTATGCTGTTGGAAGTCAAAGATCAAAACGCTTCTCCAGAAGCGAGATTCTTCGTATGAATCCATTAAATATTTTTTTTTTTAATGTTTGAAAGGGAGAAACATGGATAATGAAATATGAGAAAATGTCTTGAAACAAAACCTACATAAGCTACATTAGTTAATGGATGTTTACTGGCTTCATTTCAAAGCTCTTCCTATACCAGTTTCCCTATAAAAGCAAAATCTGTGGAGGGAGTTCAAATTCCCACCTATTTAGATTTCCAGAGCAAAGCTAAATATTCCATTTTTAGGTAAAAAAAGAGAAAGATGGCATTGCCACTTCTGCATTCCCAATACTATTTTTTTCTCAAATATCTTTGACTATTAGGAAGCAAATTTAAGTACTGATCTAATCTGTTTCAACTTAGAAGTACTAATATCCAAGCAAACAGATGTTGAACAGGCTGGTTAAGAATATTTAATGAGAATTTAGTTACCAATTTGTTAATGAAAAGTGCAAATGTGGCAGTTGCCATAGATCCTTGTAGATCTTGTTGGCACTAAGCCCAGCCAGGCTTAAAAATATGCAACATATTGATGGGAGAAAGGGAGAAAAAATTTGAATATTATGTGTAAAACTTGCTGTGAAAATACAATTCTGCATATGGAACTTAATGTAAATTGTATGAGCAAGACAAAATAATTCTGAATGCATTTATGTATGGTTTGTGCTGATGGGATTAATGCAAATATTACAGTCACACCATAAATTCACAATGAAATGAATGCCTACAGGCAATTCAGTTTCCTGTCCTTGGTAGCTGTGAACAGAACTGCGTTCTGTTCTACATTTGTCAGCAAATGAAATGGCGAGAAATAATCTCTTCACTTGTACCTACTTCTGTGACATTTCTGTCTTGAAAACAGGAATGTCCTTTATTGGAGAAACAGCCACAGAGAGGGCACACTGCGTTCTCGGTCCTGGGAAATAGATGGAATGAAAAGGAGAGCTAATGGGCCATTATTAAACCCTAATGCTAACAGAAGTTAAGCCTATTGCATTAATAAATTATGATAAACTCTAGTACTCCCCTTCTCCCCCTATTACCATATCCATTTCTGTAAACTCATGCCTCATTTTCTTTCCTAGCCCTTGTCTAGGAAGTAATAGAAGCCCTGAGAATTGGGCAACTAAAGAGCTGCTACTGAAAGAGATTACTTGTCACTAGCCCAAGTTCCCATCACCAGGCAGGAAAGAATAGCCCTCTTGAAAGATACTAGACTTTGAGGAATCTTTTCTGCATCATCTACCCAATCTGGCACCATGCTACCAAAGAATTTTCCCTAATGCAGAGTCTGAACCTCCCAAGACTTGATTTGTGGCTCCTGCCCCTTGTACTGCTATTGGGAAGAACATGACATCTCCGATTATTACCAGGAGAGCAGTTAAAAGCTGCCAGCAGGTCATAATTTGACCTCCTCTTTGCCAAGAAGCAATCTAATACGAGCTTCTCCTTCACTGAGCAAGAACAGCTCCCTCAACCCTTGATGTCAACTCACCCACTGCTCCATCAGACAGGCAGAGCTTGTCTCTGCCATGCATTCACAGACTAAGACTTGTCCTATCATTCCCAGAATTCCAACTACTTCAGATGAAACTTCTTTCTTCCAACTCTCCAAATCTTTCTTTAAAAATAACCTCAAAACACACAAAACACCAGCATATTCCTTAAGCCTGAGCTACTTAAATTTAACCAAGTCATAAACAATTACAGATTTTTTAAAAATTATTATTTTCTATTTTTTTTTAAAGGAAAAGTTCAGAAAACCTCAGTTGGACACAGTGTTGCTTATATCATGTATGTTAAAGACAGAGCCTTAAGGAATTAATAACTTATCATACAGAACACTACACTGAAATATGAAGTCACTGAAGAATGAAAATGGAAAAACTGGCATTAGAAACAAAGAAGGAGGAAAACAAAAGGTGGAATTTTAAAATAAGTATATTATTTCAAGTACGTTTTCAAATCACCTTTACACAAATCCGTGCCCATGAAGATCTCATGGACTACAGAGCTGCCACAGAAACGTCCTGCATCATTACCCCACCCCTGGTATCCCATGTCGTGCAGAGATACAGTCATGGGCCACAGAGGCACAAACCCTCAGCTGTGCATGGCTCAGTGGCAGCAAGCACTGCAGACTCTCATATGAGAAAAGCCCTCAGCTTAAATAACGAATCTACTTTCCCCTCTAAGACTTGGAAGAGCTATAAAGCAATTCAGATTTTTATGTGTTTGTAGATATTTAGAGAAATGTTTATATATCCTAATTAAGTTTCTGTAGTCCTTTCTACTTTCTTCCATAGGATTTCTTCTCATCCTTGGATGGTTACATAGCCATTATCAAACCTGATTACGCACCAAAGCAAGCATCCGAGCGTAATTATAAAACCTTTACAAGAAGCCACCATCTAATACAGGATCTGTGTGGCTCATTGAGAATCTGAGGAATTACCCTGAAGAAATTTGACTGTTTTATAGAATATTTATGTAAAAAAACATTTTTATTGAGTTTTTAAATTACACTGGCATATAAACTGCCAATCAAAACTGCCTATAAAGAACAGGTGAATGAGATGCTGGAGAACAGACACGAATTAAGAAGACAAGGGCTGAGAGATCAAATCAGTTATAACCACACAGCAGCACCTGAGGCAAAAGATACTTTTTCTAGATGCAATAACACTTAACACAACTACCAGCTCAAGTCTGTTCTCATTCCTAGGATGAACAAGTTCATTCAAGGTTTAAAGAACTTTAGAGGATGATCTTCTCCAAGCAAAATAGGAAATGAAGATTAATGTCACTTGTCATTGGTTCCCATGGGGTTAGGGGAGACCAGCCTGGCTTCTGTCTTCAGGCAACAGGCCAGCACTAAGTATAACAAGTGTTCCTTATGGCCTGGTATGCAGGTTGGCCAACTACAAAGGAGTTTGAACCCTGTGTCACAAAGGGGACAGACAAATCAGGTGACTAACAGCCACTGATTTATTACAATTAAATCTGCTCTCCTTCCAACACAATAAAGTTGCAGGTTCAGATGTCTGTTGGGAAAATAGTGCTGCACAACTAATTAAACTACTTGGATGTAGTAGATGACCCAAAACATGCACACACCTTACTCATAAAAAGGAAATCTCCCACAGATACCCAGAACATGTATGTACTCACCAAGGAGCAGAGTGGGAGCTGGGGTGGTTGTGTGCTGTGTGAGGTTCCTTAGTTTCTGTTCTAAAGGGTAGAAGTTCCAAAACACTGCTTCTGTGGAACAAGAGCAAAAGCCTGAGCCAGAATGCTCCTCTCCACAGTAAGACTCCATTTATACCCATGTCCCTTTGACTGTGGTCAATTACTTAATGAGTGAGTTGCCCAAGCAAACAAAAGAACCCTAGAGAAAAAGGCACCAGAGATCTAATAAAGATCAGTTCCTACAACCCTCACCTTGAGAGGGAGGAAGGGAAGGTTATTTGCAATGACCACACCCTGTCAAACTCACCTGAAGATAACAGCTGAGAGAGGCTCTGAGATATTTTAAGGGGCAAGGGCACAACCAGGTATTGTAACCCTAGAGGACATCTTCTCCAGAGGAGAAACCCAAAATCTGTTTAGCATAGTCTACAGTCTGCCCAGTGCTGAAGTTCAACTAGTTTTCTAGAACAAAAGCCTTCAAGATTTGCCCTACATGTGTGGCATCACAATCTAACACTAATATAAACAGCAATTCCATACCAGCAATACAGAGCAAAATCACAGAATCAAGGAATAGTTCAGGTTGGAAAGGACCTCAGGGAATACTAGTACGTGGTCACCCTATCTGAGCAAAGCAGGGCTAAATTCAATGTTAGATTAGCTTTGTCAAACCCTGAAAATCCTGCAAGCCATATCCTCTCTGTAGCTAGTGTAGTTCCAATGTTTCCACCAGGGAATAATGCCCACTGGGTTTGAATGGAAAAATATCTCCATCAAAGTACTTTCTGCTTCACGTATCCTTTTGATACAATGTAATTCATTCTCAGAGCCTGAACCACAAGCCTGACTGGAGCATCCCATGTTCCTTTCAAGGGATTTCAATATCGAGATCAAAATACACAGGAAAACTGAGCTGTTTATCCAATGCTGAACATCATCCAGCAAGTTCACATTTGCAAATTGTATGTTTGTTTTTTTTAATACTCATGAAAATGTAAACAAACATGGCAACAAAGGAAAAACTACATTAAGTTAGAACTGACTAATGTCGTGGTACTGTAGAAAGGTTATATCTTCTCAACTTGAATAAGTGATTACTCATATGGTTATAGAACAGCCATACCTCCAGTTCTAAAAATGTAACATTCTAAAGTGATCTGTGCCTAGGTCTTGGAATAACTCTGACTTTTTCTGTTCCTAGTCCAAATGGAGCAGAGCCTTAATTACCTGCAGTGGTTTTGTTTCTGTTCTCCAAAGGGCTTCCACAAGAGCTGCTCCAAATGGTTGTTTGCTTCCATGTGCTGTAGATTACAGACAACTCCCACAGCAGAAACAAATCATAGGAAATTATCTATTTTCTTCTTTCTGCAGGAATGTATTTCTGCATTTATTCATTGCCTACAAGGAAGAGAAGACTGGCAGAAACATTCAGCAGAGATTACAAATGCAACACATCTCAGATTTTTTTTCATAGCTTGTTTCCAATACTATGAGTGTTCAAACAATGGTTTAAATATGTCTGCATCTCTTCAAGTACTTTATTAATTCTTAAACCTTAACCTTCTGAATGAGTTATCATGTCCCTACTTTCCCCATCAGAATTACTGTGAATTTCTGAACTCCTGAAACAGAGTTTATTGGGGGTGAGGGAGAGAAAAATAAATATTTAGCTGGTGTTTTAATACATAAAAGATAACTGGGTTTTGCAAAAGAGTGAGTAAATAAAATTTAGTTTTAAAATAAACTGACCTTAATACTCTTGAAATAAGTTTGTATCAATATTGGGAATGTGTATTGCTGCAGTGATGTTTATAGGGCATATTCAGTTAATTGCATAAATGGATGAGCTTTAAAGCAGTTTGGTAGCAAAGTCCTTGACTTTTAGTATTACTGGCAAGCAGTTTATATTGTTGCATGGAAGTTTGTCTGTCTGTTTTTATATACTCACTGTTTTTTCATGAGGGATAATTTAGCACTGTTGGAAGTAATTGAGGTTCAGGAATAGCATATGTAGAATTTTTCTTGTGCAGTGCATCTTGTGGTTTCTGCTATGTTAAAGAACAGGCATGCACATAGATACTTTGCAGCCCAAGCTTGTGGGATGCTCATGCCAAGGCCTTCAAAACCTTGTGTTTCACCCTACAAAACCAAAAACTTACATTTTTTAACCCTCCTGTAGTAGCACCATGCAGCAACTAGCCTGGGGAGCCTTTCAATGCATCTCTGCTTTTGATACTTAGAAAAAGTGGGATCCATGAGTAGCCTCATGTTTTCCACTAAGTGCTGCTGCCTTTGTCAACAGACAGTTTGCAAGGTTTTAAATAATGAATAGCATCTTTGGAAGATCCTAGAAATCAGTGAAAACTGTTACATTTTTCTTGGATATCTCTTCACTATTCATGCAAATAAATACAAAGTTCTAGGAGTTTCAGCTGGAGATGAAAATATACTATTTAATCTTAAATTCCAGAACTGCTCTGGTCCTTCTCTGCACCTTAAGTTTTATCTGTTTTGTTGTTGTTCTTTTGTTTTCCTGATATGATTACTTTTTTGTCATTATAGTTCAGACTTCAGTTCTGGAAACTCAACTGTCATGCTGACTTTTAACATCTTTTGGATTAGAACTAATCTGTACCACACATTTTCAATTTTCCAATGATTTCCATAATTTGGTTAAACAAGTGCTTAACTAGGTAAAGTTCTGAGGAATTTGGACAAAAATCAGCTTTTCCAATTAATAAGGATTTCACAACCTTTAATAAATTTTCAGATTTTTTTTTTTTTAAATAGCCAAGGAGATGGATCTAGGTGTAGTCATCTCTGCAACAGTTATTCCTAAGTATATGCTGAAAAAAAACTAGACTATTTTTTTATTTTAAACTGGTGGACTAGATTTTCATCTTCAGATCTCAGGAAACTTCTCCTTTCCACTTAGTATTGATGTGATAAATACATGCATATCACACAACAGATTTAGACCTTGTTGTCAATCTTTAATGAATCAGAACTTTGTTTCATGTTGCCAAATGTTCCGGTCTCTTTTTCACTCATGCTTATCAGGAGATTGCTTTGGTGTATAATTGCTACTGACAATCTCAGAAGCAGCCTTTTTAATTATGTAGTGCTTTGGTGTGCCTCCCTGTGTTAAACCTTGACCTGCTTGAAAGGATTGCAGACCTATTTGAGGGGAAAAATATACTAAATTTTTAGAAACACAAACCCAAAAAATAAAAAAAAGGACACTCCCTCAACAAACTACTTCTTATTGACATTGGAGAAATCAGTAAATCACATCACTTTACTAACTGCTGTGAGGAGTCAAACTTCTTTCCTTTGAGCGCCCGTTTGTCTGTCTTGGGGAACGTTCTTGTTCCTCTATCAGTTTTGGCCACGGTGCTTTAGAATTCACAAACAAGGAGTTTTATTGCTGTAGAGGTACTTCTATTAGGAAGGGGGCTTACTGTTTGCAACTTTGAATCAAGTTCTTAAGTTTACATTATCTCCACTGATGACTCATTGTTGTGATAAAGTGCATGAACCTCCCCTGAATGCTGTGCAGCACTGAAGGAGCTGCATTTGAGTCCAGTTTGAGTTCTGAGGAACAAAGCATAAGTTTCTCTGGAGAAAAAGATATATTAATTAGATTGCCAAATGGGTGTTGCTTCCATCCCTGGCTGTGATCTGGAAAAGATGGGTACAGCCAAACTGTCCAATGTTTGCACTGCTTTTTCTGGTGGGGTTTATTCTGATGCACTGGCCTGGGAATAAGAATTGCTTCTTAAAACATTATGTTGCTTTGAGATTTTTCTGAACCAAGCAGAAGCCATTTTAACACTCTAACTCCTAACATAAGAATTGAATTATTTTCCCACTTACAGAATTTAGCCTGGAAGACAGCACTTTGTTCAGAAGTTCCCAGACCCATTAACTTGCCTTCTCTTTTATCTGACTTCAAGTTAAGGCACTTTTGCTTTAGTTCAAAATGTTTTAAATGGCATGACAGCATATGCAGTGCTAAGCTTTGAAAAGTCACAGAGCTGGGTGTCATCAACCTAAAAATGACAAATCACATTGTACTGATGAACAGCATTACCTGGAGGAAGGGTAGTGATGCAGCATCACACTGGATCTGATCAACAACCTTAAGGCATCCTCTAAACAATGTATGTACTGGGCTGAGGACAGAGTTCCTTTTGATGCAGACATCTGCTTGTTAAAATAAGACTTAGGTCTAGTCGCAGCAGTGCCAGTCTAGCCTGTGTTACACTGCAAAGGACGCATTAGGGCATTACACCCTACAATCAACAGTTAACTGCAGCACTCTGATAACCAGTGCTAAAACACCATTGGATTGACTACATTAATAAATCATTAAAAAGCTCTGATGAGCTGTGTCTATGCTACAACATGACTGATATCTCAGCTAATTTCCCGATAGAGATGACTTGTCACTAAAGAACAGTTTGAGTAAACCACATTGCCTCTCCTGTGTCCTTAGTAGACAACGCACAGAGCAAAGATATTGAAAGACCTGGTCTGATAATATGGATGATATAAATAAGTATTTGAACATGTTCATTAGATTGTCCTAGGCTTATTTTGCATCTTTTGTAATGTTTAATTCCAGGGCAGCACACTGCCTGAGAACTATGTAATCACAAAAAGCAAATTCTAAGGAATATTGGGAATATTGATAGGCTTAATGCAACACGTATCACCTTGAGTTCTGGGCTGGGAACCTTCCTATAAAGCAGCACGCAATGATTTCAAATGGCCATAATAAAAATAATGTTAAAAAGAAAAAAGTAGAAAAAACAAATTAAAAAATAAAAATAAGGAATATTAAAAGAAAAAAGAAGAAGTTGCACACTGCTGGTTCAGGTCTGGCAAATGAAATTACCTGGGTTATCTTCTGCAATACTTCTCTGACTGGCCAGGTAATCTATAGAGGAAACACCAAAAGTAGGTGAATTAGTGATAAGTGGTTGCTAGCAACTAACTGAGGAAGCATTACACTGAAGTTTAACATTTCCAGGCAGAGGTATGTGTGTATATTTCATGAGCTTGCTTCAGTGGTATTATTTACAGCTAACCAAGTGTTAGCAAATGTTTACATTTATTTTTATAGCCTTTCTGCATCCAAGTAAGGATGTAGATCTAACATTTTTATGAGCTCTCTCCGGAGCTGACCAATACAACAGAGTAGACAAGGAATGATTACTGTAGACATACTCCAAACGGAGCATTGAGCATGTTATTACTCTGAGATGCCTAAAAATAGCATTCCAGGACTTGCCTGGAGAGCTCTTGTCTGTACTGAAGAAGAATGGATATGCCACTTAGAGCCTATTATTTAATGAGAAAGGCAATGTTGACACAAACTAAATTGCTTTAAAGCAAGGTCAGTCATTTTTCATAAAGAGAAAGTCTTATGTTTCTACCAGTCAACAGTTCCCACCAATGACCTGATTAGGCTGACACAGATACAGGGTTGGAAGAAATTATTCTACTATATTTAAATACAGATGTATGCCTGGTTTTGAGTTTAGGTGAGCTGAACAAATATTAACTTGGAACAATTTGAAACTGAATCATTTCAATAAATAGATTTTTTGTGTGTGTGTGTGGATTGAATGAAAAACTATATCGGCCATGAGTAAATTGAAAATTCAACTGCCCTTAAAAGCAAAAGGCTTGACTCACAAAAATGGAAAAAGCTGAAGTCAAGGTCTAATTTGGAAGGCAGTTCAGCATGAAACTATTTTTCATTTATTTATTATTAATAAACTTTTCCTAGAGAAAAATCCTTCATCTCTATATTTCAAAAATAAGTGCACGTCTTTCAGGGAGAAGAGGAGAATCCACATTGCTTATTCAGTTCTCCCCAGTCACAAAACCACTGTTCTTGGTGGAGATGGAAGCTAACTCTTCCTGTACCTGTGGGGAAAGCTTCCTTTCAGGACAGATTGTCTCCTCACATAACAAATCACCTGCTCAGCTTCCAGAATTTGTCAAGTCTGGAGTCTGACTGGAACTCATAGCCACAGATGATAAAGGTGAATGGATGTGATAAAAGCATTCCTCCTTTCCTAACCTTGCTGCTCACAAGACTGTTTCTTGCTCTTCTCGTCACCCTCACTGCCAGGCACCATTTTCCCGCTTTTTAAACAGGTTTTCCCTTCCCAGCACTGCTGAGGGGCCCAGCTGCGCCCTGTGGTGGGGCGGCTGTAGAACCTGTCAGAACCGGCTGTGCCCACCACAGACCAGCCCCGACCCCTCCTCAGAGAGCCCTGCAGGCGCTCCGCTAGCCCCTAGGTGTGGGAGCAGCAAAATCTCTGCTGAACATGGTGAAATATTGGAGAAAGGCTGTGAAGAAAAAAGAAGGATGTTACCTGAGCTGTGAGAAAGTACTTCCAGGGGTTGTGTGAAATAAAATGGACGGAACTGGGAGGAGTAAGCTGAGCGAAGCCTTGCTCTATGGTGTTGGTTGTGATGGGTGAGACTGGATGCTATCAGAACGCAGAGATGCTACTGAAAACAATGTAAAGGAGAGCTATGACAGAGGAATACTTAGTCTGTTACAAGAATGAAGAGATGGGAGAACAGAGGGAAAGAAGGACTTGAGGACAGATGTCTAAATTATAAATGTATTGTACGCTGGGCTTCAGCATTGTCTCCCCTAACATCCCACATCAGCAAACTGACGAAGTGGACAAAGAGATGCAGAGTCTACAGACTGCCTTTCAAAGTAGCAAGAACTATGTTCACCAAGAAAGAAATTAAATGAATACTCACCAAGTTCCCCATTGATCACAGACAGACATGAAAGAGACTCAGGTGAGTTCTTTTCACAGCCTACTCAGGTGTCTCTTATCTGTGGCACATTAGTTTCTTATGAATCTTGGCCTTGTGCCTTTTTTTTTTTTCATTTGGTTTAGCAGACCATCATTTATGAAGGAAATCTGGCAAATACAATGTGATCCAATGCAAACTGATGTGCTGTTTCATCTGACCAGGGAGATAATGCCCACTTCCACTTTAGTGTGTGCCAAAGCAGAAGCCCTGCAACATCATTTTATTTGTCAGAGTTAAACACGTTTCCAGCATTTCCATTTTTTCAGCAGAAGTGTCTGGCTATTTGGGGATAACAGAAGCATTTGGAGTAATAGCCTCTTTTTGCTGTTCATGGGTGCACAAGAAATCTGCCACCACAGTGCATCTTTACAGAAGGATTTGGACCTGGACAGCCTGACCTCAGTGTTGTAGAGCCGCATCACTGAACAGTTTTCCAGTAATGTCCAAAAATGATTTACTAGGGAGGCCATGGTCTAAGCATTTCCAGTCTGTTGAAGCAGAAGATAGCAGAAAACTGCTCATGGTAGGAAAAATTACTTCCTGCACATCTATTGTTGTTGCCTTAAATTTTTTGATATTAATAATATTATTATGTTTTCTATTGCTGGATGCATTGAATATCAGGTCTTCAAGATTTTTTTGGCAAATCTCTTACTCTGTGGCAAACCATCCCATTCTCCCCATATCTGTAACGATCATCATTTGAAAGTTCTTTGCAATGAGGAGTGAGAGAGAATTTTGATTGTTCCTTTTTTTTTTTTTTTCATAGTTTGTAGAATTATCCTGGAGAAGAAATAGTTGTTGTAATTGGTCTCGAACTACTGAAAGAGAAGCTCTGATAAAACATATTGATATTTACCATATTCTGCCTACAGAAGCAATATTCTTCATTAATTCTTCTTTATTTTTTTTTCCTTTAAATTCAAATCAGTCTTGGGGTAGTAAATATTAAATGCTCACCACTTCGAAGGAATGGGATTTGTCACAGAGCAGTGGCAGTGTGGCATTTGTAGAGACTTTTCCATCACTAAGGGATAATCGGTTTAATGATGGTGTGAACAGATTGCTAAGTGCTGTGGTGTGCTTTCTGGGCCGGGGGGAGGAGGTTAAAGTCTGGCAATGTCAGCAGGTACCTGGCAAGAAAGCACGTTTGGTTTCTACACCAAATGTCATGACATTTTTGTTTTGTCTTAATTTTTCTTATGGGCTCTTGTTCTGAGCAGCAGTTTGATTGCAAAATGCCATTGTATCAGGCTGAAGCTGTTAATTGTACACTGTATTGCACTCTGGATAGACTGAAAGGCTCTCTGCCCACTCAAGGCTTAAACACAGGGTGGTGTTATTGCACTCACACTCACTAAAGGCTTGCAACTGCTTGCTTTATCCCGTGTCTCCTGCTGTATATGGTGTATCTATGGGCACGATTTATTTCCGAGAAAACTGTGTATGAAACTCGTGCAATCAAAATCATTAAACATAATTAACAGTTATGTTTGTAGCATCAGTTCGTCTGATGCTGCAAAACTAACAGCTGGTCTCACTTTAGACCACTGGCTTCAGATAAATAACTCCTAGGTTGATGTGTTACAGGGAAGACAGTACAGATCACCTTGCCCTGCCACTTTCTGAGGTAAAGACAGACCCAAACCTAAGTTCCCTGATGGCTTGCCAACTGCCCTAGATGTGATATCATCAGCTTGTCAGCACTGCAGAAATTACAGTACTTGTGAAGTGCAGGAGAGTTTCATACTCCAGGGATTACTTATACTAGGTTTCCACTGGTTTAAAACATATGATGGATAAGTTTTGTATTTAAAAACAACTCTCTGATAAAAAACGTGGAGCTACTAATTATTATTATTAACTATTAAGTTAAGAGTAGAACTAATTCTGCAGAAATTGCAGGGAGAAAGTGTGAGGACTTAGTGCTAAAGATAGTGAATTTTGTGGTGTTAAATTGTCTTATTTTAAATGATGATTTTCCATTGTATGTTTCCATCCTATTGTTTGAATTGCCAGCTTTTATATAAGTTTTATTAGATCTTCAAAACTGATGCTACTTTATCCAGTCAGAGGTTATTGAAGGGCTGTTGCATCCTGCCACACACTGGTGAGTGTCTTTGTGCTACTAAGTAGTAAAATGACACCAAGCAGTTTTCCAGTTTCCTAAGCGAATCTCCTGCAAGAATTACAGAGAAGGCAAGGAACCAAAAAGAGGAAAGTGCAGGTGAATTCCACATTGTAACAGATCAGGAAATAAGCAACAGTGCTGAGCATGTAGGAATTTTAGTTTTAGTAGAGGTTTTACCTCATCATTCACAGGAAGTGGTGTGTGTTCTCCAAAACTTCAACCTTACTGCTGGCCATGGTGCAAATGTGCCTTCTTTGCATTAATATGTGCCCTATGGCTGAGGTACAATGTGGGAGCACTGATGGATGGATCCACAGACATGTCCTGAGCTGCAAGTTCACAGCTTGACATTACCAGGTATGTGTAAGATAGTTTTAATTGTGTGTCATATTGAATATGGATAGATACTACACTACTGGGATTAGGTGAAACTCAGTGGGGCTTCAGATCAGACTTTGCCTTCTTTTCTCCCTACAACAGTGGAGCCATTAGCCAGTCCCAGTGGCAGAAGTTTTAAAGTCATCTGAGCACTTCACTAGGGAAAAAATGAGGCATCATCAGGAAAACTGGAAGGATGGGGCATTTTAACTGAATGGACTTTTTTTTTTCTTTCAAATTTATGGTATGTAAGATACTTATTAGATTATGCAATTAACCTTGAATTTCTCAAATTGTGATGCATTTCTTTCCTTGGAACACAGTTCCAAATGAAGTGCTAGCACAACTTCAGAAATGTCCTTGAGGTATTTATTATATATTAATTTAACAGGTGATTTTATGTACAGGTGAAGAGCCATATAAATACCCAGGCTTAGTTATAAATATTAGATTTAATCTTGGTAAGGACAGTTAAAATAAAAGTAAAATATATGTAGGCATAAATTCCCAGGTCACCTAATTAAGTGACATCCTTGCTTAGTAATTTTTATTTTGCTAAACAAGGAATGTGTATACTAATTAAGATGACTAATAGTTATGTTCAATCTAATTATAGCACTGCCAGGAGGCACTATAATAATTAAAGGTCTGTCAATGTTTTTGCTACAAATTCTTGGTCTTTGTGGTGTCCAACTTAGCTATGATGCTGTAAGGCAGCAGCATTACAATGTGGCAGAAGATTTTGCACTGCATGAACCATCTTGATTTGAATTCTGTTTGTTTACTTGAAAGGAATCTTTTTAATAGTGTTTGAAATAGAAGGTTCAAAGTAAAAATACTGCTTATTGGGTTTGAAGGACACGCAAGCAAACTTCAGAAGTTTACACTGCAACTTGTTCCATTTGCATAAATATCAATATTTGGTTGTTTATTCAAGTGGAATGTCCTACATTAGCAAAATCGAACTGGAAATCCAGCAGGAACAAGATGTGGGAGAACTTTTTTTTCAGTATTTCTATCTGAGATGGTTCAGACTGGCATAGATTAGAGGATTAACTTTCTTTTAGACACACAGAAGATAATGACTTTGTCTTTACTCGGGCAGAAATGGGAGCAAGGATTGAAAAACACACCTGAGGCTCACAGTTGCCCTGCTGCTCCACTGGGTTTAGGTGTTATGCACAAGATGGGATCTTTTAAAACTGAATTCCTCAACAGATCAGTAGCTGTAATATCATGTCCTGTCCTGAATGTCATTAGGACAAATTTTTACCATGAACTTTTTTGAGGATTCTAAAATTTAACAAAATTTAATAGAGTTGGTGAAGAATGGGAAATATGGATCCAGAATGATGTATTTAAAAGATAATAGCCCTTTTAACATAAAGATTGTGGTATGTCTCATGAGAAATCTCTTTTAAACCAGTGTTACACAAACACTGAAAGAATTATTTCAAGTATAGATGCTATACCTCTATACCTCTGGAGCACAGCACAATTATACCTTTTCTTCTCAGAAATGAATATGAGAGAGATGAGTTTCTTTTGTCTGGATTGTGTGAACTTGGATACGGTGAAAATGCAGGTCAGATTGGGCAAATTTCCCTTATAAATAATCAAAGTCTGTGTCCCTTGGTGTATCTGTGGCAGACCTGGGTTTTCACTCTAACAAGAATGTTATTTTTGACCTGCATTTTCAGAGTAGTTATTGTAGCTGTATTGGGTGACAGAAATGGTGATTGTCAGGTATGCTTCAGTACTGCTTGTGCTGGAAAACTGTGTGCAAGATAACACCATTTGAAATTAACAGTGTCTCTGCAAATACGTGGGACTCATTAAGAGCCATGTCTTGGCAATTAGCAGTTTCCAAGTGGCAATGGTGAGTTACAACTTTTCACAGGATGAAACATCCATAGGATATTTCATGAACTGCCAGAGCAAGAGAGGCAGCATGGCTGAGGCAGCAGTGCTTTCCTCTAGGCTGTGATTCACAGCTCAGCATGATCAGATTGGTAGAAGAATTTGTCTTTTGTCCCCAAAATGCACACCTAGAGCACCATCATGTGAGAATCTGACCTGTGACAAAGAGGGCCAACTCACTTTGACTCATGCTTCTGGCTTCCCTGGCTGAGGCCAGGCATTGTTCCTTCAGTCTTCCCTCTTGAGGCACTCTCATAAGTGCCTGTCTGCCTTCTACCTCTTCTCTTAGAGGTCCAGACTCAGACCTGCCTGCTGGTTTTCCCCAGACACCTAACACAACTCATAAGCTTCTTGCTCTTATTTTGACAGACTGCAGCAATCTGGTCATAATATCTCTGAATATGGAGGTGTTTTAAGGCAACATATATCCTGATTTTAACGTGCCTGTGTCTGGCTCAGGTTGGTCTGTGGAGTTAAGTGGCTTTTCTATGATAGCAAAAGCCTTGCTCCAGTGTGTCTCAGAAGAAAAATTCAGCCATTGGAAACCCTGCTTGGATCTTTCAAAGAGATTATTCAAATGGTTTCAAATGAGAGGCTTAGGAGTTTGAGAGGTAGGTGTTTTTGCAGCCTGTCTTGCTGCCGATCACTCCTGAATTTCATTTGACATGCCTCACAATTAAGTATAATAGAGCTGTGAGAATGTAGGTCAGCAGTCTCTTTATTCTAAGTATGATTTGTTTTCAAGGGAAAAAAAAAAAAAAAGCAAACCCAACTTTAAAGGAACTGAAAGAGAACAAAGAGCAGAAAAATTACTTCAAAACAAACTTTTAATGAAGCTTCCTACTATACACTTAAAGAAGAGGTATTATGTTTCCTGAATTAGCTTTGTGTGCTGCCACTTGATCCTGAGACTCTCCTGATTATCATGACTTTGCTTTATGCCACTGTTCAGCATACTAAAAATCTGCTGTAAAAATAGATCCCAAGACTGTGAGTTAGGAACTCAGTGGCTGCAGAGTTTTGCTTTCTTAAAGAAGGTGTCTCTGCAGACCTTATAGTCCAGCTTTTACAATAATTCCACCTCAGCTGCGTGCCCATCTGCATGACTTAGTGTCCCTTTAAAATCCTCACACTCTGGCACAGCTGTCCCAAGACTCATCTGCAGTGTGATACAAGCAGAAGGGTTTTCCCTGTCTCCTGGAGCGTGTGGATGTGAGATCAGCACTGGATTCCCCAGGGCAGCTGCTTGTCACACACACACCTGAATCAGCAGAAATTGCCTGGCTTATGAGGCGTTGAATTTAAAATTCAGTTTCTTGCTTCCCTTAAGATCAGGATTACCCTGGAGGCACACAGATGATTATTTTTCCCTTACAGGAGCACGTGCCAACACAGAATAGCCATAATGGAAGACATGAAAATGCTAAATACTAAAGTTTAGAATATGGAAGACCATGTTAAGGCTCCATTATGCAGGACAGGGCACAGAACAAAGTGCATTCCTGTGCAAAACACTGTACTTCAGTTAAGAGAATCAAAAGGTGCCTGTACCAAATAGGGGAGTGGGTTGGAGGTAGCAGTGAGACAACAGTTACTACAATAAATGGCAGGCACAGGACAAATGCTGCCTAACATCATAGCAGAAACAATTTTGTGTAGCTTGAGAGCAACTTACAACCATTTGCTTCGTCAAAAAGCCACAGTTTCGCATCTCAATTTTTGCTTGGTCAGTTTTGTTTTTTTTTTCACAAGGTATGACCTGAATAAGTATTTCTCTGATGCCTGGCTTGATGGTTGACATGACATGAGTAAGCACGTTGTAAGAAAAGAAAACTAGTGTGAAATTTAATTTCACACAAATCTGGGGGTTACACCATCACCTCATCCACACCACTTCCCAATAAACTATGTCTACATTAAAACAAGGAGGAAAATACATGTGCACCTGATAGGAAATACTGTTCAGACTGATTGTACCTGAGACCATGATTGGCACTGAGATGGGTTAATTGATTTTCCTACATTTGGCAGGAGCAAGGTCTGTCATAACAATTCTTAGCACTTCACAAACATCAAGTAATCATTTGCTTTCTTGCTGTCAGGTAGTAATTTTGATTTATATATAAAAAAACCCAGCAATCACAGATGAGTTCCTTGCCCCAGGTGAAGCATTCTGCCAAAAGTGAAAGTGAATTACCACTGCATCTCGGCACAGGGATGCCACGAGGAGCCCTCTGCCTCAGTGGGCCTGAGGGTTTTGATTTCACCCTGTCTTTCTGTGATACAGAGGCCAGATTAGACTGAGGCGTCTGCAGAGCTGAATAGATATAGTTCCTATAAATTCTGTCTCCTTTATCATAGGAATGGAGGCTACATCTACTTTCCTCACTACCAGCAATCACTGATAAAGTATTATGAATCTGAGAACACTGTGGGATTTACTTAGCCTTGACAGTTTTGCGCAAATACACAATTAGGATGGAAACCAGATGTTTCTTCCACCTGAAGTAATTTCTTTAATTTCCTCTTTTAACTGTGAAAACAAGATTAAAATAAATGGCCCAATAAAGGCCTTACAGCACTGAAGACCAGTTCTTCTGGACAATAGAGTCACCTTCTTCATTGGATAGGACCGATGCAAATTATCAGCAAGATCAAATATGATGCATCTACTAAGAATCTCATGTCTCTGCCTTGCTTTACATTCCTCCTTCCTTTTTGAGCTGAGGTATTAATAAAAAAATGGTAAGTTAGAAATCCATGTCAAATATAAGAAGTGTTTATTACCCATGTGAAACCTGATACTGCATTTCCTGCAGTGGCAGCAGCTGATTGATGAGGCTGACATGTTGGAACATTCTCTTGTTTTGCAAGTTTGATAGAGCCTTTGACTTGATATTTTTTTTCCTGATGGATAAAAAGGAAGCAGGTGTGGTAAGCTTGACAGATAGAGATTTTTTTTTTTTTTTTGTATAGTTACTGTCTCTGAGAAATTTTGATCTTTGGAAATAAAAAATCTTTGAAATCAAGTAGCAAGTTTTCTCTCCAGCTTCTCTTGAAATAGTTTTGCACACACTCACTTCTGCAGCATCATTTCCTGCCCTTCCATACCAATGGCATATATGCTTCTGCCAGCCAGTATCTAGTGGTGAAATCGATTGTTGTTTTACTACCTTTATGATCCTTCAGTTTTCTTGCAAATATTAACCAAGGACACTTCCTCATCCTTTGTGCACCATTGTGTTACCTTCTCTTATAGCCTGTCTCTCCTAGGCCAGAGTGCTTCAACTGAGTGTCAGCAAAAATTAAATGGTGAGCACTTGTGGTCCTGCTGTTCCTGGAGATCCCTACATTCAAAGTCTTTGAGCACATGTATAACTGACATTAACTAATTTGTATTTTCTCTGGTTTACCATAATTGATCAGAGGCAAAATCTGTAGTTGTAGTTCTTTGCCACTGGTATACTCATCTCCCAGTGAGGAGGAAGGGAGGATTTGGCCAGCTCTGCTGATGGTCTTGCAGATGATGAGTCCATTTCCTTTGTAAGCTTGGAGGGTGGTACGAGCCAGGCACTGTGGAAGGGATCAAAGATACTGTCTGAGAAGGCATGGGGAAGGGCCATAGGGAGCAGCCAATTCTGGAGACATTGGGACAGAGATTCTTCCTGTAGATTTGTGGTATTTTGCTTGTTAGAAAAGCCAAACCTCTGCACAGGAGAAGCTCAGTTTTTTTAAGTTTTGGTTGTGGAAATGTGTCTGCTTTGGGATCTCATTCACTCCAGCTACAGGAAGCCAGGGTTGTCATCAACCATCTCGAGGTCAGAACTTTGGCTACTGGGTTGATATCTTTGGGATTTTGCTGTAAATATGTTATAGTGACATCAAGCTGCATAGTTGGAAATTGAAAATCACCCTTCCTAAACCATGACAAGCTGCTTTGAAATGACTGCTCTCACAAGATTTAGGGCAACAAAGCCTGTTGGGTTTCAACAATGTCTTCAGGAAACATCTGTATTTGTGAAATGTCATATTGGCATCATTACTGAAGATTTTCTAGCTTGCTTTGGTGTTCAAACTGGCCACAGCTACATCCTACATAAATAGCTCAATAAAGGCCTGCATTCAGTCTTACTCTGACTGACTTGGGAAATGGGTAATTTCAGGGTTTATGGCAGGTGCTATAAAATGAGGAGGAGCCCTGAAGTTGACCCGACTTAGTTCATAATATCTTAGTAAATTAGAGGTTTCTACAAAGATCTAGAATTTCTGTCTGGTTTTGTTTGAACAGCTATAAATAAAACTTATTCAGAGGAAGTATCTTTACTGATTAAAAAAAAAAAAAAGAATAATCAAAATATCATGGTAATATTAGATGTATCATTAACTTTCATCATTTGCTTCTAAAATAAGTAACACATTTTACCCTGAGACAAATCAATTCTTTTATCATGTCTGAACTCTGCCAGTAATAGAGTATCTGTCATGTCTGTGAATTTATGAAGCACCTCTAGGTTTTGTTTGTCAATAACAACTCCTCTGGACTCTAAAAAGATATATTCTTCAAATACACCCAGCCCAGCATGGCAGGGTGTATGCCTCCTGCCACATGAGGGTCTAGAAGTCTCAGTGCTGGTGTGGCAATCACTGACACTCACTCTTAATTAAAAATTAAACAGGAATGATTAGTGAGATAACGCCATCTCTATGTTACTTCATCAAGAGCAAGCCAGAGATGTCTGGTCTGTGAACTTCAGTCAGTAGCTAGAGGTGGATACCATACAACCTGCAGTAGGCAATCCTTAGGCAGCTGCTGGAGATAATCCGGCCTGTGAAGGAAGAAACAGCTAAGCAGGGTTGGCAAGGGATGATGACACTTTTGGAGAATGTTGTGCAAAGATGGGTCACTTAGAGCCATCTAAGTGTCCACTAGAAACACTAGCCTCTGCTTGACTCTAGTCACATCTTGCATAAGGGTTTTAAATTGCCTGAGTTTGCATGTGACGTGTTTGCTTCTCTGCTTTATTGACTTGTGAGCACTAAAATTTGCTTCTAGGGTTCAAACTCAAATGCGAATTTCTAGAAAGGCCAAAAATTGAAATGGTACAGCCCAGCTTTCAGGCTGGCCAGGCACCTCCAGGTGATGAGTGATGATTTTTTGTTTGTTTCTTTCTTTCTTTTGTTTATTTAAGAAATGAGTACACTTAAGGTTAGCAGCTTGCAGTTTTCTCAGGAGTTAATTTTTCTGCCCTAATTTTCCCTTGAGTTTTTAGCAAGTTATCTTAATCACATGCTATAAAGTAATTAAAAAATACAGGTCTTTAGATCCTACCCTCAAAATGGCTCGGAAGGGAGTATATGGGTCAGGGGAATGTTGGCACCGAAGTCTCATCAGACTGTGACAAGATAAATTATTCCACCATTTGTGAGAGCAGAATATAATGAGGTTTGACATAGTGAAAACCGAATCTCATTCTGTGACTGAAATTTTGCATATAAGGGTGGTTTTGAAGCATCCCCAGGAGGTGCTTGTGCAGCTGTTTAATACTGTGAGTTTTCCGTATAAATGCTTGAACACTGAGGCTTGCAGAAGTGTCTGATACAGCTGTGGCACAAGAAACGTGTCTGTGAAGCAGGAGGCAGATCCAAAATAAGTGCCTCTCCTGGTCAGGATTGCAGGAGTGCATGCAGCACCCCATCTCCCCCATTGCACTGGCAGGATTGTGGGGCACCTGACACTAAATAATTTGCAGATTTTTTGAGTTGGGATTGTTCAGTTTGGAGAAGGGAAGGCTCCAGGGACACCTTATAACAGCCTTTCAGTACCTGAAGGGGACCTACAAGAAAGCTGGGGAGGGACTGTTTACAAGGGCTTGTAGCACTAGGACAAGGAGCAATGGTTTTAAACTAGAAAAGGGTAGATTTAGATTGGACATTAGGAAGAAGTTCTTTACTGCAAGGGTGCTGAAATGCTGGAATACTGGAACAGGTTGCCCAGGGAGGTGATGGAAGACCCATCCTTGGAACGTTCAGAGTCAGGCTTGATAGCAGTCTGAGCAACCTTATCTAGTCAAGGATGTCCCTGCTGAAGGGGGGTTGGACAAGATGACCTGTAAAGGTTACTTCTGACACAATGCATTCTATGATTCTGTGATTTTTGTCCTGCAAATATTCAGGGACAATAACAACAACAAAGCAAACAAACAAAAAGCCAGGAACCAACCAAAAAACCCCAGCACAGTGATTTAGTTGGAATAACCCAGAGCCTCTTGGCTGAGTAGAAGGGCTCAAATGAGCGTCCTGGCTGTTTGAGGGTGGATGGTCTGGGCAGAAACACAATTCTAGCAGAAGTGCCTTTCCCACTGTCAGAACAGATAAATTGGGGTGAAACATGACAGGTAAGCAGTAATTTCTGCATGTAACAACAGTCCAGAATCTGACTGAAAACATTTCAATTGACTGCTGGAAAATGTTTGCTAGAAATCAGAGCACTGATTGCTTCAGCACCCACGTATGTGCAGTGTTCTGTTACCTGTTAGTTTTGCCTGGGTTTGAGATCAGCAGATCTGGCTTCTGCTGCTGAGGAAAATCCCTTTCTGAAAGCGGAGAGCAGATGCTGAAGTGTAGTTAGCAAAACACATCAAACCCACGTCTGAACCGCTGGCGGATGAGCAGGGGCAGCAGCACATGGTATAGGGCAGCAGCTCGGCTGTGGAGGGCTGGTTATCCTGCGAGCAGATCACTAGAGGGCAGCCGGCGCCGCACAGCGTGGACACGCCGCTGGGCAGCAGGCCTGGGGCACACTCAGGTTGACCAGGCAGTGTGTGCCTCCAGAAAGAACTGCTGCCAACACACTGCATGTGCCCCCGCGCCCCTCCTGCCCAGCCCGGCTGCGGGCAGGAGCACCCATTGCTGCTGGTCGTGCCTCCTGTAATGTCACCCCGAGCTGTGACGGACAGATGTGAACGGTACATTCAAATTTGGTAGACATAGCAGATACTCAAGAAACGTCCCAGTGTGGACTAAGGATGTGACTGAGGTGATGGGGGAGCAATAGCCATTTTCGTTAGGAAGAATGCCAAGGTCTTCTGCCTGGTTGACAATTTTATGTCCACTCCAGGGGAAGACCTGGTTGACAAATATGTAAATGTGTGATAGATTGTCTCTTTCCCCAGATGAGAATACCACACTCAGAAGTATGGTGAAGCTCTGGTGGCTGTAGATTTCGTGCTGGGCTATGAGAGGCAAGGATGACTTCAGCTCCTTGAATCGTGGGAAATGCCCCATGTGCAAAACTCTGTTACTCAGACTGTGCTTACAGTGGGAAGGATCATGAACTTGATGCCCATGGAGTATCTGGGGACTTCTGCAAGGGAAAAAAAAAAAAAAAAGTTCACTGTAATACTAGTAATGTGGATAATATTTTTCTGTTCTACAATTTGGAGTATTGCCTTAATTAATTTCCCATCACGGTGGCAACATGATCCAGGAGCTGATTTGAGAGATCCTCAGGAATCCCACATGGTGCATCCTGTAGCAGATGAGACAGAGGGGGGTGATGAGAGCCTGCATTTCCTGGTGCTGGGAACTGTCTCATGAAGCAAAGAGCGCTTTGCTTGTGGCCCTGAGTCTCTCATAACATCAGCTTGTGCCAAAGCAGAGGAACAAAACTCTGCCATTACCCTACTGGCTCCAAACCAGGGGTTCTTACTTACACTCCTCTGCCAGCCCCCCACATAGCAACTGAAGCATGTTTTCAGGACGCCTGAAAAAATAACACCCAGGCTTAATTGCAGCTTGTCTAGAAGCAGTCCCCAAAACATCCTTCCTATGTAGCATGAGAAGAGACTCTCAGTGCTGCTATCCTTACTCCATTCTCCATCACTTTTTAAAGGTGGTAAACGAAATTCTCTAAATGCTTACAGCAAGAGTATTTTAAATGCTGTCTGTACATTAAAAAAAAAGTCTTTTCCCTCCACAACCCAGGTACCAACTTGTGAGGGTGTGGTTTGAGCTGGAAAGCTGCTATTCTCTATCCTACTCCTCTACTCTTCTCCATGATGCATACATTAAAAGTGTAAGCAATAGCATCTACATGGTGCTTTGAATTTGCCTGCCTTGAAAACACCTTCAAATATTTATCAAATGAGTAATAATATTTCAAAACTTTCAGCAGTTCCAGAAATGTTAATTCAAATTATGATACAGCTGCTGGGCTCTGGATTAGCAGCTTCCACCAGCAGTGGATTTGCAGTTGGACTGTAAAGCTATATCCAATACGGCTCTCAACTGAAGCAAAGAGCAGTCAAACAGCTGATGTGCAGCACTTTAAAAAAATGGGGAAAAGAGAACATTCATCCAGCCAGTACAGCTGCTTCTGTGCTACAGATTTGCAGTTCCTTGGGAAGGAGCATAGTTGATCAAAATGTAATTAAAGCTAAAATTCAGTGTTTTGTTCAAATAAATTAAATGCTTCAGAAAAGAAACATTTGCCAAACTCTCCTGTGCAGATAATTCCCAATTCCCCTCCCCCCGCCCCCCCTCCCAAAACAAAGGAGTTTTGGTTAATTAGCATTTTTTTTAGATAGCCAAGCTTTCTTCCTAGGTGAGATGTTGAACAAGAGTTACTGGCCTCTGAGGAGCATAGGCTGATGACTATGTTATCTAATCCACAGTATTTCATGTGTTAATGCTGTTGCAAATTACCATTTTCCATATAAACAAAACAGAAGATGTTCCTTTTCCTGAGTGCCTGGACTGTGTTATCACATTGCTTTGCCTGTGGCAGAGAAGTAATTTAGTTGGTTGGCTATTGGGTAAATGCAGAGTACAGTGAAGTGACTTGAGCAAAAAACTTAACAATGAACTACTTAAATGGGATAATGGATAGTAAAACCAGACTCTCTCCATGGGGGCTAGTCTCAGTGAAGAAGCTCTCAGTGCTTTCCATGACATTTGGTATTTTTAAAATAAATCTGATAGCTCAATGAGTGTTGAAAAAAAAAGGAAAGGAGAAAATGTCAGCATAAAATCTCCAATAGAAAAAGTGGAGCTATTTAATAATACTGGAATGTTTGTCATACTCTTCCAGTTGGGACTTGGTGCTAGTTGCCCCCAACTAAGTATGCAGACAAACTGTTTGGGATCAGAGCTGGTAGGATGAAGAAGATCTGGACACCAAGAGCATGGAGGCATTTCCAGTGCAAATAGTGCTTGGGACAAGAGGCAGCTCCAAGACCCAGGGACTGGGAAGAAAGTGAGCTTCTAGGGGTTTTGTTTGTTAAACATAACTGAGAGTAGCACAGTGGTTTCCTTAGTCGTTTTTCTTGCAGAAATGAAGCGTGTTGAATTGCTTCCAGGTAGCAGATGGTAAGGATCCCACTTTCATATCAGTTGGATCTGCGGCTGGCTGGAAGACAGCTTTTCCTTTGTGTAGTAGGATCTGCTGCAGGAATTCTCAGAGGAAAAAAAGATACTGAAATTAAAAGCCTAGTAAAGAATTTCCAATAATCTTGGATGGTGAGGTGGGTTGTGCCTCAGTGAGGCATGCCTCAGTACATCTCTGCTCAGAAAAACTCTCAGGTATGTTTCCACACTTTCCAGTTCGGAGATGTAAATTGAAATGGCCTTTTCATAACTTTCTGATGTCTGTTGTTTGTTTGGGTGTGTGTTTGTTTAATTTGGCTGTTGACAAAGAGTCTTTGTTCACAGACATGTTTCAAAGTAAGATAGGATCCTATAAGCATTTCCTGTCTTTTACCAGGACAGTCACTTCCACCTGATGGTCCTTCCACTACTTATTAACGATTGACCTAAGTAACCCATCTTTACCTAAGTAAACCATCCCAGTCAGTTCAGTTAGAGCTATCAGGAGAAATTAAAATACTATCTCTTAAACTTTCTGCTTGTGTCTACAAAGTATTTGAAGTTGTTATCTGAGCCATGACAAAGCAAACTCTGCTGATTGTGCTGTGTTTTGCATATTTGCCTTTCACTGTCCAAGGCCAATGAGAGGATTTCCTAGTAAAAACTCTGGTTGCTGACCAGCCAAGCTTTGTTTTACCATTAGTCTGTCCAAGAGGTGTTTGCAGTTTGGGATCTGTAGTTCTCTGAACTGTGCTTTAGCCACGGTTCTGCAAGCCTCTGATGCTGACTGGCAGCTGAAGACATTAGCGAAGGTAATAGCCAAGGCAACTGGCAGAATTTTAGGGGTGATGGCAAAATGTTTATGATTTTAAATGGCAAAATGCATAAAGTGCCTATGGCTCTATGAAGATAATGAAAGAATAAATAAAATGAACTGGACCACCTGGCACTCACAGCTTTCTGTGTGGTCTTAGCCAGCAGTTCATTGTCATTAAAATGTGACAATGTTGCCTCTCTCAATGTCTGTTAGGAGTGGTCATTGTGAAACGTGTAAATGCTGAACTGGAATTTCAGGAAACAGCAGTAGATACAAAACTGGGTGAAAATCACACTGCTCTGGGGTTCAAAATAACTGGAAGGAGAGAACTAGTGTGCCTGGAAAGACTCTTGGATCTGCAGGACAAGTAATGGCTAAAGCAGAACTGTTGACTCCTTGTATCAGGATGCTGACAGGCTGAAGTGCTGCTGGAGATTTGGCACTGCACTAAGCCATTTAATTTCTTGCAGTCTGTGGGTTTTCATAGGGCTGAGTAACATGATAGTCTATTTCCAAATTGCTTGTTGCTAAGTAACAAGTTCATAGGGCAAGAGGAAATGGTCTCAAGTTGTGCCAAGGGAAGTTTAGATTGGATATTAGGAAGAATTCCTTTACCAAAGGGGTTATCAGGCGTTAGAACAGCTTGCCCAGGGAAGTGGTGGAGTCCTCATCCCTGGAGGTATTTGAATCATAGGGACATGTGCTTAGAGTGCTTAGAGATATGGTCAAGGACTTGTTAGGCTAATGATTGGACTCGATCTTAAAGGTCTTTTCCAGTTTAGGCATGATTCTGTGTGACTGTGATTCTTTACCTGTCCCTCAGAAAGGCCAGTTGTCAGAAGGTAATAAAGGGTGCTTTGAGTAACAGGCACTGGTGATTGCATTAGTAGACTCTTACTGTTTCATAAATGCTAATGAGTAAATCGTGAAGAGAATTTGTATGAACAGGCATCTTATTTAACAATTTACAACCTATTGACTGCTGGGTTTAGCTGATTTGAAAATACAATGTACTTCTCCCAGTCTCATTTTTTATATTCTTGGCCCATGCACATAAATCTCTAATATTTTCTTCTGCATTTGAACCTTTTTGTAACACCAACTTTTAACATTTTTAATCAATGTCAGGTTGGAAACTTTTGCTAAGTTCTACTGCTTGATGTATTAATTTCCCTGTTCATGTGCATGTAACTTATGTAAAGTAGGAAAGAAGGCTCAAAAGGATGCTGCCCAGTTTGTGCTGAATAGGTACAGTTGTTTTGTCACCTACTTGTAAAGCTAATGAGACTTAATGTAAGTTGTGGAAGAAATGGACAAACTATGCTGTCCATGTGTAGTATATTATGGTAAAAAGCAAAGCTTGTTTTCATCTGAGAATTAACTTGAGATACAATGTCTACCTCAAAATATATAGTACCCTTAATGTGGAACTACTTGACTCAGATGATATAAAAAAAGATTTGCTATCATTTTAAAGTGAACAGCCATAAGAAGCTCAAGTGACACAGTCAAAGAAAAGCTGTGAGACAGAAGGACTTGAGTTCCCTTGGTAGCAGTTAGAGACTGAATTCACTGCATGCCAACAAAAACCAATGGGACAGATTGCTTTTACTCCCTTGTGGAATTGTGGCACATGCTTGCATATTAGTGGCATGTCTAAAGAAACAGGTTTGATTTGCTGCCTTTTTTCTTAATCTTTTCAAAGATGACAGTCATGGCTGTGACTTGTGAAAGAGCCGTATTTCCACCTTGGATCCTCCCTGTACTTTGTGACATGGTGAGAACCTTTCTTCCCAAGCCCTGATTCTGCAGGATCCAGAAATGCTTCTCAGCACTAACAAACTGTTACTGTGTTTTTAAGTATTTCATGTTGCAGTTCTAAAGAAAACTCTTTAAAGTACAATGAAAGCAACACAATTCAAGCTGATGCTTGCAGCTGGAATCCCTGATATAAGACTATGAGCACATGCCAAAGTGATGAGAGCCAACCTTTCGTCCTGTTTCCTTCTTTTGGGAGCAGAAGTAGTTGATATTCAGTGGTTTTAATAAAACTAATCTTTGGATAGGACTCATTTCATCTAGCTTTTGCTGCCTAGTGTCTGGTCTTAGCTACATTTGGTAGCCTGCTGAGAGAAACAGGACTCACTAGAGCATACTTAGTTCCACCTTGTTAGACACCTATCATTAAGCAAGCTGAGAGGAGTCCCATTCATCATATTTTCTGAAGAATTAAACTGTTGATATCACAAGATTTGACTTAGCAGACAGGCTTGTAGGTAACATTTGAGTGCAAACATTTCATTTAACCTCAATAAAAGTAGAAGAAAATTATTTTTTTTTGGAAGGACTTAAAACCTCATCTTAACTGAAGGACTCATTTTTCTCTACTCTGAATAAAAATGAGGTCTCTCTGCTGAAACTGGATGGAAAAAAATCTCATGTTTAGATGCTGATGAAAAAGCTTTTGAATTTCTAAATTAATTTGGCTTGATTGCTTTTGTGCCTTTTTCTTTTTGTTTGCTTCTACAGTCAGTACGGTGAGAATTATTGGTGGGGCAACGTGCTGCAGGAAAAGCAATAAGAGCCAAGGGATCTGAAAGAGATATGTTTTATTCAATGTCAGGCTTCTGCCTGCTTGGTTGCATTGTAACTTGGGACTTTGGACAATGTTGTTCACAGTAGTCAACAAAATATTACATTCTAAGGCCAAAGTGTAGAGTACTGCATTTTAGGAGAAGAATCTTGAATACTTATTTTTATAGGCTTGTGCTGAGATTTTGTTTTCCAGACCTGATAAAGTGGCTAAATGTGAGTGAATTTTTCTGGTCATGGCAGAAAATGTTCTTGTTTTAGTGCCGCTAGGTGCCAAAGCTTTGAGTTGAATTCTCAGTTGCAGGGTGGGTAGGGCCCAACAAGACCGAGGTCGACAGCATTTTATTGTGGGCAAAGCAGCATACAGTTTCTATGTTTTAATTCAGAAACAGCTGTATTGCTTTAGCTGAAATTAAAAAAAAAAAAAAAAAAAGATAAAAGAAATTGCTTGAAGCATACACCCAGCATGTAAACTTTCAGCCTAAAGCTTGGCAATGGCATAAACAACTAATAAAGGCCTTATACTGGAAAGCGTTGGGCAACTTGGATAATGATGACTCTGATCTTTCAGATACATTTAAATGGAAACATCTAACATCCATTGTTTTACTAGGTTCCTTGCTTTCATCTGGGATTTTTTCTTTTATGTAGAAAGAAGTACTGAAGTAGTTTGTTTGCTGGAAAAAAATAAATTCCTCTGTGCGGAGAATTGTGCAACTTGGCAAATGTTGGCCAGAAATGCTAGAGTAGCTAACTCTGTTAAGTACCCTTTAACTTAACTCTGGTTTCTGTATCTCAAGCACCATTTAATTAATTATTACTTTTTCATTTTAATCCATCATGGAGGTTTTTTCCTTCCAATAGAGCTCCCATAACTTGCATATGACAATAGATCATTTGCAGTTACCAGAAGGTGCTGCTAGCTTCAGTGGCTGTATTATATTTTGTTTTCAGTGTTAAATCTGGCTTTTTGGTTTCTGCAGCAAAAATTACATGCTACACATAAGATCACAAGCAATGTGTCCCCAGAGCAGCAAAGGGTTCAGTCATTTGTCCCGTTGTCATCTAGCCATGCAGTGCTGAAAAGCCATGCCACTGTCAGCCTCTTCCTACTGCTCTGACACAAATCTATGGTTTCCTGTTTTGCCTCTTGCTCCGGTCTTCTGCATCCTACGGTGCTTTGGCATAAGGTGAGATGCTCAAGGCAATGGGCTTTGCCTCAAGTCCAGTGCCTGGCATTGGTCTGAGCAGCAGTTACCTGACTGATTGAAGCATAGCCATTGCCAGTTTTTGTGGTATAGGTGAGATCAGAATTTTAAGCAGGTGAACGACAGATCAAAATGTCTGTCAAGGACCTTCAGCTCTGAATCTCTCTTTCCTGTGTTTGACTGTGCTCCAGGTAGCCATCCCTTCAAAGCTGGCTGCTGAGAATCTTTTTTCGCCCATTCTTTAGAAAAGTGTGAGATTGAGAGTATGAGGGAAGGGTTGGCTTTTACATCTGAGGGGTGAGGAAGGCAAAGAACCTCTACGTCACTGGCCTATGCATACTTGGTAACTGCGTTCTACAAACAGGTTATTACTGATATATTTTTTAAAAATACTGGTATGTTATTGAAAACTAGAGCTGTTCTAATCATTTAGATGGTATGATCAGATTTCTCATATTTACGTGTCCCTTCTTGCTTTTTTCTACTTCATTTACAAAGAAACGCCATACACAGAGAAACGGGAAAGCAAAATACTAATTAAAGGTTTGTTTGGATCAGGCAGGGTTAAAATCCAGCTCGCCGCATGAACAAAAGCAACTGGGTTTTTGATTTAGCAATGTCTGATGCAGGGGATGTTCTTACTCCAAATTCAGTCACCATGGAAACAAAACTTCTCTTTAAGCATGCTGTATCTTTGACGGAGCAAGAAGCTTCTTTTTGGCAGTTATTTTTCCATCATCTTTGTGGATGATGAATACTTCTGGAATGAGCCACTTTCTTCTGTCTCCTCTGAAATGCATAAGTTTCTAATGTGTGGTATACAATGCTCCCCCTTGAAACAAAGACACTACTTTTTCATAGGATTCTGAAATCTCACAAAATTTAAGATGTCCCTTTTCCTCCAAAAACATCTAAAAATCAGAAAGTTCACATGGTGTGTTGATAAGAATTTCTATAAAAAGGTGCTCTGACTCTCAGAGGTAGTACAAGTACCAAGCGATGTGGAAATTGCTATGGTAACTACTTTTATTGTATCCTTAAGTTAAAAGTCACATAAAACCTGTGCAGACATTAGTGAGTGAGTAAAAACTTGCTGAGAGCAGAGCTCATATAACCACTCTCTGTGTTGTCTTCTTCCTGGACTGGGTGCTGTGGATGCCTGGTTCGTGGTGCTGTGCGTGTTGAGAGGTGACCCAACTGCTCTTGAGAGGTTCTTGATGCTCCTGCTGAAAGGGCTGATCATCAACCACAGACTCAATAATTGGCATGAGCAAAGTAAATGCATGATGCTAAGCACTACACAGATAATAGTGTGTGATACTAAATATATCAGACCCTGCCTTTTCTATCTCCAGAGTTATGAACCACTGCTCTGCACCTCATGGGAAGAGAATGTCTGAATTTTTTAATCTGAAGAACTACTGATAAGCATAGCCATGTCCTTCCTGCAGTAGCTGTGGTGCCTGTAAGGGTGACATTGAAATGAGAGCAGAAAGTAATGGAACTGTCCATCTCTGGAGGAGTTCCTACCACTCGGGGCCAATTTGAATGGGGAGAAATGTATCCAAAAAGCCTTGAGAAGCACCTAATGAAAGTATTTGTTCATTAAATGGGGCTTATACTGCAGTGGTTTTTGTTCGATTCGGTATCACTGCTCTGTGGAGAAGAAAGTCTCTGACATCCAAGACATCAAAAGATGGGGTTATTTGCTAGGATTTGTTTTACTGTTCCTGAAGTTTGTTAAAAGTCACAGGCAGACTCGTGAAGACTTTAGAGCTGCTTGTAGTAAATTAGTAATAAAAAGGCTAAAGGAAGTTATGTCAGAATTTTAATTGCTTTATGGTGATCTGTAGAATCAACATTCCTGGACCTCATTATACTACGTGAAAGTTAAAAGGAAAAGAAGCAGCTCTTGCTCCAAAGCTTTGTAAGTCAAACACAGGTTATACATTCCGGAGTGCATGGGAGGAGGATTGTTGCAGGTTCTGCAACGTGCATTTGGCTTCTCGGATGGTTTCATGGTGGTGGTAATGTAGGAAACCAGTGGGTCCTTTACAGTAGGATCTGGACAGACAAGTCAACTTGCATGTGACACTTGTGTTTGGGGATCCAGTCTGGAATTTTTCATATATGGTTAGTAGACTTTAAAAGTAGTAAAGGGCTCTGTTTGAGCTTACTTGTAAGTGACTACAGGTTTGCTTGTTTTACCTTGTCCAGAAAATCATTCACACCACTTACTTCCTTAAAGCTTTGTGAGCAACATTTGTTACCAAGCTATAACTACATGCTTCTCGTGAGTGATATTTTGGATTTTTGTAGTGAAATTCTTCAGACGATTCTGCAAGCTGAAGAGGACTTGATGTTTTATGGAGGATTATAGGTCTTGGTTTGCTGACCTCATTACCCACTGTGCACATTTGCGGTTAGCCTTGTAGCAAGATGCTTGAGGACTTCAGGTTTAGGCTGGAAGATCAGTGTCTGTTAAAGTTCAGGATAATACCAGTTGTGACAGGACCTTACTCTGAACAAAAGTCTCCAAGGCTGCCCCAGCAGAGGGCATTAGAAAGAAGCAGATGTGTATCAGGAGTGTTTGGATTGCTGCAGGTATAAATCCTATTATACAGCAAAAAGCGTATCTCTATGCCCATTTCCAGCACAGTCACATAATGAAGCATTAGGGTATTTTCAGAAATTTCCTTTATAGAGAGATCTTCGTTTGTGTCTCTAAAGTTGTATCACCTAAAGCTTTGACATCTCTCTGCTGCATTATTGATACAAACCATGAACTCATTGTACTTGTTGTATGGTATTGTATTGAGGGGGAAATTACTCACTGTCAGCTGCAGTCGTATACTCCAATTGCAGGTTCTTCCTACTCGTGTTTTGCTCTGTGGAAGAATTTTTCCTACTAGAAACTTCACAATATAAATGAAGTTCAAGGTTGGATGATGTCAGCAAAAGGTCTGTGCCACATTGCAATTTGGCTTTGCCAGATAATTCATTTGCCAAAGAAAGCTTTCTGTGTTATGAAGAATTTGGGGATAATCTGTAACTTTTAGATTAAGAAATATGTTGCTGTGCTTAGGTGGATAGACTGGTTCAGAACAGCCTTTTATTCCTGGAAAATAAAGAGAGGTGACAGCCCTGAAGAACACACTTCAGGGACCGTGAGAACAATCAGTATATGAACGGATGTAATTGCCAGCCTGGCAGAATTAAGGAAATGGGCTCAAATGCATCTGGTTTGTGAAAAAGACTCCAGGTAGAAATAGTGATGATGTAAGCAGAAGCAAGGAGAAACCTGAGAAATAGGAGAGGCTTTCAGCAGCTGAAATGTGTCAGGCAAGGAAGAAAAAGGGACTGAGTGAGAACAAAGTACCTCTCATTTTGTGCCTGCATTTGGCTGTTTTACTCCTTTCTGTAACTTAATAAAAACCTGCTGCTCAGCGATCCAGTTGGTCTTGTGGAGAGTGGTCTCCAAAGGCTCCCTATTGGAGTGATTGAAAGAAGCTGCAGCTGCTGCAGTGATGCTGGAGGTGTTTGGGAAAGATGAGCAGGTAGCTGAAATCCAGACACTTGAGTTTATTTAAAAAGCCTAAAACACAGGGATCTCAGGGCCCAAAACCTATTACTTAAAGGGTTCTTCTGAAAGAAAGTAGGAGATATGTGAAAAGGCATCTCCCAGTAACTGCTCTGTTCATGTAGGGCTGAGCCAAGCTTTCACTCTGTGCTTGATTTCCAGCCTGGTGTTCCTATTGCTGAACGCTTTTGGTTACTTTCACAGTGGTGGGACTGAAGTGCTGAACACCAGGGAAGCACCCAGCACTTTGCAGGATACTTATCCTGTAAATGGATTTAAATTGAACTGGAATTTGTGTGCAGTTCTTACATTTCAGTGTACTATGTTGGCTCAGGATAGCTGTACAGTCCCACCTGCATGCTCCTTGCAAAGCTGTGGTACTTATTTGTCCTGTGTTTCCTTGTGAAAGTGAGTTGGCTAAAAGGAAAGGCCAAAGACTAGAAATCCTTTTTCTTCAGGTCCTTTCACAGAAAATGTTCATGTTTATTAGTGGCAGTAGTAGGTTTGGAGATTTTTTTCTCTCTGGAACTGTGTGACTTGGACTTGGAGTATTAAATCCAAAGTATAAACTGCTGTGTTTGCTTACTTGCAGTAAAAAGCAAAAACTGGAAAATGTAGAGTAACTCTGAGAGGCGTCAGAGCACATAATTCTGTGACCTTGAAAAGGAGTGGAAAGACTCATGGCACTAAAAATTCATAGAAAGCATCACTCGGAGACAGTGTCAGGGAGTGCTGCAATGGAGAAATCATGACATTTCTGTGTTCAGCCAAGTCCTCTATGAAATGGCATAATGGTGTAGCTTGGTATCATTGACCTCTGTTTTTACAGAATGTTTTAATTTAATTATTCCAGGTAGCTAGAGATGTTTGCAAGATATTTGACTTGATTTGTTTGAAAAATTGGTCTGTCTGAATGTCTGTCCCTTGTTACAGTAAATAATCAAATGTGTAAAGACGCTAAAATCAAATTAGAGGCAGACAGACTTGAGCTCAGCCTTCTTGGCTGCAGGCAGGAGGAATAGTGCTATATGCCTTGAATATGAAAGCCAAAGGGGCTTCCAAGAAAATTACCAGCAGAATAATGTAAAAAAGTGGCCTATGCTCAGCAGCCTGGCTCTTTGTGTGTTGCAAATCCCATTCAATATTTAACTCAACTTTTTGTTGTTGTGTTAGTAAGAAATGCTCTTTGGGAAATGTTACAGTGGAAGATTTTGTACTACAGGACATGAACAGGCTGTAGAGGACAGATGCCAAGGCACTGTGACTTGCAAACATAGCAAATAAAGTGACTTTTTTATTTGCATGATCCTTGCAATCGGTATTCAGTGCACTCACCCTCTGAATTACCAAGCTGACATGTGTCCTCTTCGCTGAGGGGGTGGGTCATGATGGTCAGCTTACTCTCACTGATCTGCCAGAGGCTTGTATACTTTGTGTGCAGCTATTTGCTTGTATTCCTCAGTAGTCTGTGGTTGTCATTTCTTCATACCAGTCAGTCATCAGCCTTATGTTTCATGGGTGAAGGGTTATCCATGCAATAAAGCATAAGTGGTTTTTCTGATGCACTTGGCACAGAGTTAGTGTTTGCAATAGACTTGCACAACACTGCACTTGGGTGCCACGTGGAATTAATTTCCTGAAACAGTGGAAGCACCTACATTGTCCAGAGTATTTTTACCACTATTGCAACATTAAACCACTTTGTACAACAGTTGCCATTTGCTATAACTGGTAATTCTCTACTCGACAGGCATGCAGTCAGCATGGGCCTGGTACCAAGAGGGTGTGCTCATATCTGCAGCCACAGGCTTTGGCATCAAAAGAAAGATAAAGAAGCATTCAGGAGCTGTCTGAATCAGTTAAACGACACTACCTGATGTATTGTACAGGGCACAGAAAAGCAGAATTAAAAAGCAAAGAGAGCCCACAGTCTCTCTTGCAGAGAAGTGAGAGATTTGGCCATGTTCATGGGAATGGGAGCAAGGAAGTGTGGAAGGAAGTGGCATTATGAGATTTAGGGTGCTAGGAACATTTTGCAGGAATGCCAGAGTATGAGTACACACAACAGAATACTACTTCATGCTGCTAGAATAGAGTAAGCCTATGAGGAGCAGCTGAGGGAGCTGGGGGTGTTTAGCCTGGAGAAGAGGAGGCTCAGGGGAGAGCTTATTGCTCTCTACAACTACCTGATGGGTAGTTTGTAGCCAAGTGGGGTTGGTCTCTTCTCCCAGGCAACCAGCAACAGAACAAGAGGACACAGTTTCAAGCTGTGTAGGGGGAAGTTTAGGCTTGATCTTAGAGAGAAGTTCTTCACAGAAAGTGTAAGTGCCCATTGGAATGGGCTGTCCAGGGGGGTGGTGGGGTTGACATCCCTGGAGGTGTTTAAGAAAAGACCGGATGAGGCACTCAGTGCCATGGTCTAGTTGATTAGTTAGCGTTAGGTGATAGGTTGCACTTTATGATCTTGGAGGTCTCTTCCAACCTGGCTGATTCTGTGATTCTGTGAAGACACTTCTGTCTGGAGTAGCAACGTTCAAATCTTTTTATAACTTGGCTCACAATATTTTGAGATTAAAAACCATTAATTCAGCTTTTGAGCTCCTGAGGTAAGCTGCAGAGACTGTGTGTCTCTCCCCTTCCACATTTAAATCCTGAGGTGCAGATGAATGAGGAGCAAAGAAAATGTGTCTGTTGGTTCAGTAGCTACCTGCTGTTCTCCTGAGTCAGCACTAAACCAACTCATCATCTGGCAGGAAGGAAACCTACAGGCTGAAGTTGTCATCTCTCCTGTAACCTCATAAATCAAAGCCCCTGCCTTCTGGAGAGTTTTGAGTCCATGGTGAACATAAGCAGGCTTCAGTGGAAGAATTAGACTGATGAAGAATATCAAATTTCTCCCAGCTTCCAGAGGGAATTCAGATTCGGATTGCTGGCCTGAAGTGTTACTAGAGGCTCTTATTTGAACTTGGACATTTGTGATTTATATGAAAAGGGTACAACTTACCACTGGGGTGTGGTCTGGCTTTCAAAAACAGATGGTGTAATCAATCCCATGATGGTCAGTGTTCAAAATGTGTCTGTTGGTAGTTGCTGAGGTCCTCTCCAGCATCTCTCCAGGAAGAACAACTCCAGTTTTGTCTGTCTAGTAAATGTGTGTTTGGTAGTTCAGCTAATTCAGGCACTATTTGGAGGCCTTAACTTGTTTAGATGAAGCCACCACTGTGAAGTAGGGCTGAAATCATGGTCTACCAGATCCCCTGAATGCAGATGCGAGTGCCTAAGACTCATTGTTTCCTCTGCCCAAGGCCAGTTCACACAAGCAGGGAAGGCCACTCTTCTGGAAAGTTTGGCCCAAAGTTGGTTGTTGGTTTGTTTGGTTTGGTTTGTTTTTCTTTTTATGTCTCCAGCTTTTCTCTAATCCCCAAGCCAAGAAACTAAGTGAACTTTCAACCTCTTAATATGAGTGGAGAACATCTCCTGAAAATAATTGTTGCAAACAAAATTAATCTTGCACTGCCTGCAGAACACCCCTGAAGGATTGCCTTCTAAGTGCTTGGAGTTAGATAAGAAATAAGCTCTCTTTAGTGATGCGTGTGCTTTCTAAATAAACTCCTTTTAAACAGACTTGCTGCTTAAATCTGTTTATTTACTGTGGCACATTGTGCAGATTATGTTTTAAGGAGCTCAGCAACCAACATCAGAGCTTCTACATAAGTGAGATCTGAGGAAAAATGGGAGTGAGATTTCAAATATTCCATTAATCTTTTCACTTTAGGTCTGAGCCAGCTTCAAATTGCACCAAACTGCTGCCAAGTGAGACTGAGTTTCAGTCCAAATAAAGGAGACTTGGCAGGTCTGAGCCACCAGGCTTTGTTTCAGGAGTGTTTCAAGGAGAGTGGAGATTGTGTTTTGGTTGAAGCTCTACTGCAGCAGTGCAGTGCTCCGTGACAGCCATGTGCAAGCTGGCCTCAGCTGTGTGTGTTGAATATGCACTTCTGGTTTTTACTTTTCTTTGCTTGTTTTTAATCTGCAGGTACAGAGGTAGCTGCTAAAATGTTTGTACATGAGAAGCCTGGAGCTAAATGTGACTTGATGCCATACACATGTGCAACTCAGCCTCTGCTGGTCACCATGGTTTAAGACTTCATGCTAAGTCTTCACCTCAGTGGCAGCTGCAGGATTTTGCTCCTTTTGGGTCAGGTTCTCCTGCTGCCACCCACGTGTAGTGAACCTTAGTTCCTTACATTGGTCTTCTGCAACATGAAGCCAGAGAGATTGAAATTAAATAATTGGAAACACGTGCTGTGAACACACTAATGACTGTGAGGAGCAGTGTCTGTGTAAGGGGAGGTATGTGGTTGGTCTGCAATCTCATAGTCTACTCATGAAAATAAAATGGCTTTTTTGGTTTTGCCTTTCATTTCTAGGGCTGTGGATAAGGAAGGCTGTTGCTCTGGGTTCTGTTGAGTCAAGGGGGCCCCTGCTTTGTGGAGAGGCAAACAGGAGCTGACTGGAGGGACAAACTCTCAAGTTTCTATTGAGGCAAAGGGAGCTCCCTCAGTCTAATGTGTTACCAGCTCAGAATCTTTCCATGCAATAGCCCGGAAAATGCCTCCTGCAATGTGCCTCCTTTGTGTCCTGAACCATCAGACATTTGGAATTCTTCACAAAACCCATCCCTTGAATTTTCCTTGAAATAAGGAATGTTATGACAATAGAAGTGAGCAGGCCACAGCTTCTCTTGTCGCCTGCAGGCATAAATCAGAGTATCTGCTGCACAGTGTGAACGTTGGCTAGTGTTGCTAGGATTTCAGGTATTAGTCTGGAAGTATTTGGCTGTGATCTGAGTGATGACATCCACCTGAGAGTGCTCTTTTGCTGCAAAGCATTTACTGTTTCTGTGGGATTTGGGGTGAAGTGTGCCTAGATCTCTTGCAGAACACAAGGATGAATCACGGAAACTTCTGGAGTTTCACCACTCCTCGTTCTTCCTCCCTTGTGCCCTTCCCATTCCAGTGAATGTTTTCACCATGGATATTGACACTGTTAGTGAAAAAAAGTGACTGAAGAATTACCTAGAAGACACTATACTTTTGGCAAATACCATTTTTGATGACATTTAGGAGCCTTCTACTGACTAGAAAATAAGTATTGGTACTTCTATTTGGCCTTGGACTGTGGAGTCTTTGCTGCTCTCAACCTATCTGCTAACTGCTTCATTTAAAGATGATCCGAATGTCTTCAAAACACAGCAAAATTGTGGAGTTTTTCCTTTTCCAGGAAAGCTTCTGTATACCTCTCCATCTCAGTGGCTTGTGCCTTTTTGGGGAACTGTAACATTAGGGTCCTACTGCTTGTACTTCTGTGCCTGAGTGCCTGATGATGTTCCTGAATACCTCTGGGCACCATTTTCTCCTCTATTTTTTCCCCTAAAACTTGGTGGAGAGCAATTTCTATATTTGGATTTTTCTGCATCCTGAGTGTGCATAGAGTGAATGCAACAACAGATTGTGGATACAGGGTGGACATTCTCACACCCAGAGCTTTCCCAAATTTTGTGGGTCTCTAGGATGCCTAAGATCTATTTCTGACATTTCTTCTTTTCCCTTCCCACCAACCTTAACATTCCTCACACAAACTTCATTATTCCTTGAATTCAAGCCAGACAACATCTCTGATGCTTGTGGTACCTATAGAAGTCTGATGAGCACAGCTTTTCCACGCCTACAAAATTAGGTGTTAGCCCCTTTGCATTCCTGTGAAGAACCAGCACTGAAAGGAGGATGGAGACTTCACCATGTTGTCACCTGTCTGACTACTTAGCTAAAATGCAGTCCAAATTTTGCCAAAGCAGAAGTTTGGCCATCGCAGCAGCAGATGTTGTTCTGCTGAATTTCTGAATAAAATGTCATTGTGTGTTGGCACAGCACAAGACATGTTGCGTCTTGTAGATCAGCCAGCAAGGACAATATTTCTGGCTGGGTACTGTGCAATTCAAAAGCAAGCCCATGTTTTATGCTCATGCTACCTGGGTCACTTGTCTGCCTCCTCTCAAGCCAATCTGTCGGTTTGGCAATGCTGCCTCCGAGGTTAATCTGCTCTCAGAGAGATTCAGAGCCAAGTGTCGACTTAAATGGACAGCCCACAGAGGCTTTTTCCACAAGATTGTCTTCCATTGGTGCTACACACTAACATCTGCTGAGGCTTGTATTCCTGAGCTGCCACCTCCTCCTTTCCAGTGTTTCTGCATATTTAACATGACAGAAAGGACACTCATTTCGTCATCTCAGACAGTTTTGTGGGGACCTGTGTCTTCTTTGGTGCCAGCAGAGACAGATCCTCCCATGCCAGGTAAGTGACTCTGCTTTCTGGAACATCCCTGTTGGGAAGGGGACTCCTCTGTAGAGGAATTTCACCTTGAGTAAAATGCACAGCAAGCACAGTATCTCTAACTCACTCAGATCTTTCTTGCAGCAAAGATTTTTTTTTTTATTCTCAGAGCAGCCTTGGATATGATAGGTTTTTTAAGAAAATGGAGAAAAGAAAAGAAAGATTTCTGGCAGTTTTCTGCACTGCACACCTGGTGACCCCTGGAAATCCATCTGTCTGTGCTGAGCAGTGTTGCAGCTGCAAAACACAGGTGAGTCAGAAGTTCTGGTCTCTAGCTTTTAATGTTGTGCCAGTGCCACTCATAGCAGTTGCCCTTCCACGGCCACCTCCAGCCCTCCAGGATGGGAATCTGCACCCATAAGTGCGTGTGTGTGTACATCACTTATGTGTTAGATCCTCAAAAGAACCACAAAAGCAGACTGTAAAGTTGCTGGCGGAAACAGTCAAAACTGCATCTATTTTCAGGGCAAAAGAATGTCAACAACCCTTTCTTGAGCAGCAAGTGTCTGACGAAGTCTGAAGTGGTCCTCTCATCTCTTTCTTTCTGTCTTTCTGATGCTTAAATATGCACTGATAAGACTTGTTTCTTTCTCCAGCTGTGGGAAAGAAAAGAAAACAAAACAACTCAACCAACCAACCAACCAAACCAAAACAACCAACCATCCATCCAAAACCCCCAAACCCCACAACAAACAAACAAACAAAAATCAGCCTCTACTTAATGCCTGCCTGGAAGTCGTCCCTTAGCAGTATCTCTTAGTTCAGGCTTGGGCTTGTTGGCATTTTCAGATGGCCACGTGTAATCTCATCCTCTCTGGCTGCTGCACTTGCTGGTGCCGTCATTGCTTCTGGGCCTGTGAAAGGTGAGATTCAGCCAAGTGAAAATGTGCTGCAGCCAGGGAGAAGCAAGACAAGAAGTCATCTTCCGTATGGTGATTTATTTTTTTTCCTCTTGCAGTGCAACCTACACATTTCCTTTCTGCTGCTTCCTAAAGAAGACAGATGCATCTTGTTTTGTCTTTTTCAAAGTTGGAAACTTTAGGAAATGTGGTTTTGTTTTGCTTGGAGGTAACTAAAAATTGCTACATTAATTTTAAGTCCATTGTTGAATAATAACTGCCTGGAGGTTTGTTACTTGTGTAGCAGGTTGGTTCCTGATATGATTTTGAAAATGACCAACACATAAAACCCTGAGAGAAAGAATTTATAGAGAGGAGATAAGAAAATTTTTATTAAGAAGAGAATGAGCTTGCCTTTCAATTTATTTTTTTCCCTTAACGTTATCTGAGGCCAAAAATGTCTTGTTCTGAATATTGGCATTCTCTCAACAGCACTTTCAAGGGCGAATATCCCCCCAAGTGCTGAATAACAGATCTCATACCCTTCCGTCAGAGGATATCCTGTGCAGTGCCATGAAACACTGTCTTGTTCCACAGTTTCCTAACCTGGAATATAATTTTCCAGATGAAATATTACTGAGTCTACACTCAGGACACAAAACACTGTCACCCATGATGGGGTTTGGATCTTTTTCTTCAATGGGGGCTCAGTGGACCTGCAGAGACTTTTGTTTGGCCAGGTATCCCTTAGTGCTAGTTAGTACCTTAGGTAAAGGGGTTTGCCAAAGCCAGTTTCCTGACCAAGCCTATATGAAATTGTGGTGTGTTATGCCTCAAACCACTGGGCTTTGGGGGTGCCCAAAGAGTATTTTTCATAGCAACCTTTCTTCTGTAATGTTACCTATTATAAAATTATTTTACTGGATGATGCCTGAGACTGTAGTTTGAAAAGAAATGTATTTGAGTAACTGCTGGGAATAGTGTTCCTTTAGACAAAAAAAAAAGAAAAGCTTTTTATTTTTGACCTTAGTTGTTCTAAACTGGACCCAATCTTAGGAGATAAGGGAGAATTGCCTTTGCAGCAGAAAAGGAAACAAATATGCAAATAACTACTGAATGAAAAAGCACACACTTGTAAAACCCCAGCAGTACATTCATGAGAACATTATACATATTCATATAAACACTGTTAAAGCTAATGGTTTGTTCTGGGAGGAAAACACAGTTCAGCTGAAGTGCTGTGAGACAGAGGCCTCACATAGTTGCTGTATTTTGAAATCTAGGCCTGTGACCCCTTTGGCTACAATAAATGCATATCCCATACTTACTGGGATTTAATGGGAATGTTCTCTGCTGAGCAAATTGTTCTCTCATGCTTCACCTCTGCAGCCCTTGTTAGCTGAGGCTGTGGATCTAGATGGCCTCTGGAGATTGACAAACATTCTGCAATTGTTCCCAATTAAGTCTCTTTGATCCTTAAAAAAAATATCAACAGCAGTTTAGATGTTTATGACATTTAATACATTTAAGGTGCTACACTACTTCTACATCATGTCTGGGAAAATCATGCACTGTATTGTAAACAGCAAATCGTGGTATTGGCATTTCATTTTTAACTCTTGTGAGAGGCTCTTGCAATTCTGACAGTAATGAATAGCTCTACCATATTCTGGCTACTTACTGTGACTGAGAGCTACGTCCTTTACAAGTAAAACTTGGGGGAATAATGTGTAGTAAGAACGTGAGAGGCAGAAACAAGCATTGTATCTTGGAAGTAGCACAACTTGCACTCCCTGTGATCGAAAGGATCCCTGCAGCTCTCATAGACCTGATGAAATGTGATGAGGCATTTTAAGGTTTGGGGGAGAGAATTTTTGTTTGCATGTTTGCTGCTATGGTGCTGCTGTTGGTCCCCAAAGGAGTTGAAAGCTATACGTGAGTCAGAGAGGGTTACCCAAGGGAATCTGCAAACATGGGAAATTTTTGGGATAACACCAGAGAGGTGACGGCTCTGCACCCTCTGCAGCACTGCTTGCAGAGCTTTGACTGCTCAGATGGTGCTCTGAAGTCCTGCTTGAGGGGATGGCTGCCAAGGGCTGTATAGCTCCAGGAATGTGACATCTCATCATGGACTCACTCTTAAAGGCTTTGCTAGTTTATGGATGAGAAATCACTAAAAAGAAACTGGCAGTAAAGGACAGAGATGCAAGGGTATAGGTGACTTCTGTCCTTCAGCCCAGATGAAAGCAGTGCCTTGGACTGCTGCCTTGCCCTGCTGCCAAATGCAACTTGGATAAGAATTAAAACTGGGTTCATGATGGTTCGTAATCACATAACATCTCATGATGGTTTCTGAAAGCGTGTAGCTGCTAACCCCAGTGTCCTGGCCACTTTCCAGCTCATATAATTACCGTCTGTCTTTCTTGCCCCCTTCCCTCTACACCCCTGTAGTTTCAATTAGATAAGTCATTCTTTACTTCACTCCAGAATAATGCATGTGCCTGTGTTCTCCCCACAGAATAAACTCCAACACCCTCTCTATATACGTACATTTTATCTAAACATCATTTGTTTTACATTTTAGTTTTATTATCTAATTGCCATTATCATGCCAATGTATCTGATGCAACCTGTCTAGTTCTGGGGCCTGCAGGTTTGTAGGTAGTGCAGCATACAGTTTAATTTATTAACTTTTTAAACTCTGGATATAGTAAATTATTTAGACTTGTACCAGACTTCTCAGTAGTGATTTGTCAGGAGGATGTTGGTTAACATGGTACATGGTAACACAAACATCAGAAGTTAAGAATCCTTAATGACTCATTTCTGGCCACTGTGTGGTTTTTGCACAGCATTTTTAAAGAGCAACATGGGGATGCTGAAACAGCATTTTCTTAACTGAAGCTAATGGCAAGGGAAAGGGTGTGGCTTTGGCTAAATCAGTTTTTTGAAGGCAGTTTGGGACATGATGAAGATTTCAGAGTGGCTGCAGCAGTGCCTAGCACGGCGACATGAAGCTAAAAGAAGCTGACCTGTGTTCAGCTCCAACTGTGCACATAGCAGCCTCAGCCCAGGCTCTGGACTGTGAGATTTGAAGCCTTTAAAGGGCATTGCTAATTTTTCCTGATACACTGTGTCAGTGTCACTGTAAACCAGTCTGAGCTCAGTAGCACTCTGGGTGTGACTGGCTGGCTGTGATGGCAAAGCCGTTTACAGTGCTTTTTAAACTCTAACGACTTTTTTTCACTTCAGCAATGAAAGGAAGTCCTCTGCTCTCTAACGTGAGCTGGGAGCAGATGGACAATGATTTTTCACTAGACAGTCTGTTGTCAGAGCAGTGATTCTCATTGACAGAGAAGTTAATAAACATTAGGAGGATATTCCACAATTGACATCTCCAGCCTACTGCCTTAATACTGGCTGTAATTCAGCTTGAGATCTCAGAGGATCTTGTGCTTCTCAACCTGTCATTTGAATGTGTTGTACAGAATTAAATCCAGTCTAGTTCAGATGTGGCAAAATTGATCTTTACTTTTTGTACTTAGCTGGAATTAGTCTGGGACTGTAAATTTTAGGAAGGAGCCTGTGTATCTACAGTATGCTAATGGTATGGTACTTGGGTTTGCTATATGGAATACACAAAAGGTCTGGTAATAAATAAGAAATTACTATACACGATAATGGAAGAAAACAAACTAAGAAGAATAAATTGTCCTCATAATCCCTTAAGAATATACTGTTTGCTTAAGGAGAAGATTTTAATTAAGCTCCAGGGGTGAAATACACCCCTGGGGAGGGGGTTAGAACATGACTTATGATTCAGAGTTACATGTTGACCTGTATGAGATATGTGTTTGCTTCACTGGCTGTTGGGAATCAAATAATCACCCCTTGATGTGGACAGAAAGGGAAGATGGTTGTTAGGACTTTGGGTAGCTCTCTCTCTTTTACTGTCCCTGTACTGGTTGTTTTCAGAACCCAAAATCCAGAAGATCACTCCATTACCCACTTGCTGTTGATGGTCTTTCTCCTTTCAGTTGCTCAGAAGAGCTGGTGAGCTCCACTCCTGCCTGCCTCAAGTTTGTGGGTTGCCAGCAGCCCCACGGGGGACACTGAACACCCTGCATTTGGAAGGAGGAGGTGCAGAGGCAACGCACAGATATCTGAGCTCTGTGGAGGATTGGAGCAAGTGACCTACCTGTCCCAAGACAGTTGTACAGATCACATGCCAGTCTGGGGATCAATCTCTGCCTCAGAAGAAGGTAGGACAAAACACAGTATTTACCCTGGAGAAAGTAGCATTTGCTTTGTGTTGCAAAGTACTCTTTGTTTTGATGAGAGCCCATGGAAACACTGGAATAAAACCATTAGGAGGTTGTGTCTGCTTCCTGCCTTGCTTTCTGCAGAGTCTGTTGCAGGTGTAATGAAAGCAAATGCGGCCCACTGGGCATCTGTCTGCTCATGGGGGTAGTGTGCAGGCTGTGATGCCTGTTAATGTGATAGAAATTATTATGGGGTAAATCTTGATCTCTTCCAAAGCCAGCTATGGAAAATGGTGTGTTTCTAGTCAGATCTGCTTCCTGTAGTTTTCCAGAGAAGTGTCTTACTCAGCCTGATGAACACAGCTGTTGTATGTTTGGTGCAGGTGGAAGAATGTTGTTCTGCTTCAGAGATGTATAAATAAGTACATAGGAACAGTCTGTTATGTATTAGCTCTGAGCAGTCTTGCTGGTAAGACAGTACCAGGGAATTGGTAGACAGTACCAGTAGAACTGTGTTGGCAAAAAAAAACAAACAAACACCTGGAGATTGAAATAATATCAGTGAGAACTTTGTGTAAGAGTAAAGAGAACAAGCACGTGCCAGAGAACAAAGTTGTTCTGACTAGCAGTTACTTCTGTGTAAATACCAAAACCAGACATTGAAATTCTACTAATCAATTGCAGCATTAGTTACAATAAATTTTCTGTCATGTCCAAGTAGCTTGAAAGTACCCTTAATGGAGTGGTAACTTTTTTTTGTAGCAACTGAGTGTTTTCCTGGTTGTTATTACCCTGGGATTTTGCAGGAAAAGTGATTTTATATAAGTTCAAGTTAACTCTGTGTGTGTATGTATGTGAGTACAGTGACTGTGTACTGCAAATCTGGAAACACCAGACTCACTTCTCCCTGTATGGACAAACTCTGCAGGGGAAGGGAGAGCTGTGCAGCCTGAAATAGACAAACTGATCAATAAAGTACATGGAGTCCAACATTCTTAAGACAGGCCTGAACAAGTTTATTAAACCTGTGCTAGTCTGATCCAAAAAATCCCTGCATTGTAAAGATCTGCATTTGATTCCCTCTGAGTGAAACTGCACTGCAGACATGAGTAAAAATCCATGTGTATTACTTACAGCTGATTTAATTTTTCATGCAAAACATTCCAGTAAAATGGGAAAAAATTGGGCAGGGTGTTTTCTATACATCGGGGCTTGGCAGTGCAGCATGTGTGTAAACAAGTGCAGAGCTTCACATTGAAGAGAATCAATAAGGCACATTACAGAAACTCAGAGCCAGGACTGTTTCCCATCCTTTGTGTACTGGTACGTCTGGGAGTGGATCAATGAATTTGTATCAACATTTAACAATACTACTGTGTCTTTCTGAAGTAATTGGGCAATTCACAGAACGAAAGATGCCATCTGAGGATGCTAATGTTCATTTCTGCAAGAGGAACCTTTGCTTGGAGTTGAGGTATTCTGGGGAGACAGGACAGTTTTGGTTGTTTTGTTTTTGGTTTGGTTTGTTTGTGGGTTTTGTTTTGGTTTTGTAATTCACTTCTTTTTAAGACTGCAAGTAAACAGACTTCAAAATGACAGCAGAAAGCAAAATCATTGTCACTGTTGAATAGAGCAGTCTTAGACTGGGTCACCTCTTTTTGCCAGGAGGCTTTTTCAAAGGAGGTCTGAAGCGTTCATACTTCAGTGCTTGCACTACAGACAGAACAGGAATGTCTTTGTGCTTATTATTTATGTTTTTTACTGCTTGGAAGTAAGATGTGTTTGGTTACTAGTGACTTGTGGTTATTGTATCAGGAACCCTACACCAGCTTTCCTCTGCCTTTGCTGCTGAACCATGAATAAGTGTACTTGTAAGGGGAGGAAGAATGTGAAGTGTTTATGCTCAAGCCTTCCCAAAACATTGCACACAAGCCCTATCTATGTGTTGTGTGAGCATCAACACTGAGTGCTGCACCTTTAGCATGACATGGGATACTGAGCCTCCCTATGAGAATGAAAGCTGATGGACGTACCAAGCTTGTGATCAGAGAGTCTACATCATTTTCCTGCTCTGTTGGAAGCTATGTTTGATTAGGACGTGTCAGAGCTGCTTTTGGCTGAGAAGTGCCTTGGGTGTCAGGAGGTGAGAGTGTGAAATAGCAAAATGAAGGGTCCTGAGACTTGTCACTGTCTCCCTCCGGTTGAGGCCTCAGGAGTTTTATGGTATGTCCAAAAAAGACTTGGAAAAAAAAAAATATGCAGCATCTCCTTGTTTCTCCAGTCATGCCTAATCTTGTAATAGCATGGGAGCAGTCTCAGGACAGTTATGGGTATCTCTGCAGTATTCAGTGACTCTTCATTGCACTGTCACCCTGTATAAGTGGCATGTGAATCTGGGCCAGAAGGAAAACTACGGTGCCAAAACCCAAATGTTGGAAGTCTGCCTGAAGAAAGCGTTGTTCTTGTACTGAGTTTGAAGGATAAAATTCTGGAAAACTTACTTCCTGTCTTTTGCAAAATAGTCAGTGCCTGTGTGTGTCCGAAAGATAGACATGAATTTGTGAAATGGTGTTGGAAGGGCAGAAATGCTCATCCTGTACTCTAGCACAGGGACCTCTAGTTCTGCTCAGAACAAGAGCAACACCTCTTTTGTCCTGTATTCATACCTGGGAAGTGGATTAAAACATAACACACTGGGAGAAAACTTGTACTCTTAAAAGCAAACCCAAATCTGAAACCCCACAGTTCAGAAATTATTAGGTAGGCTTAAAATATGGAAAGTCAGTGTTTAAGAAACAAAGTGAAATCAAGTGCAAGCAACAGTGAGCACTTGCAGGGGCTTCTGCTGAATGTTGGCTCAGGAGAAGGGGTACACAGAGGGATGTATGGGTGTTTGTGGTGCTGTGTGAAAATTAAAATTGGAAATTGAGTTAATCTCTGGAATAAATTCCTGTTGTGGAGCTGTTTGAGGAACTGCTCTGGCGCAGTGTGTTCAAACCCTTTAGTGAGTCTAGAGGTCCTTTCTTTCCCCCCTGGATGCAAACTGCTGGTTTAGTCACTTTTTTAGTTACTTCCATTTGCAAAGCAACTTGTGCCCACTATTGCTTTTAATATGCTCAGACACAGAAAGGTGATTACCTTCTCTCTCCTTCCTCCTCCAACCCATGGACCGTTCTTTCTCTCTTATCTTTATCCAGAGACATATCCTGTATCAAATCGTATTTTCCACAGTTTGGTGTGTGGATGGGTAAGTCTAGCAAATACAATAGCAGAATGGTGACATCTTTGATTCCTCTAAACTACTCTCTTGCAGCATCCTATGCAAAATGTCTGCCACAGGAGCAGGGCAAGCACAGCAATAGCACAATCATTGTCAAGGTAAATACAGACTCAGAAAGAATATTATTCATTGCACCGTTGGGGAAATTAAATCAAATTAAACCCTGTTTCATTTGTTGGGGTAGATTATTGTGCCAGCAAACTCTTTATTTGCCTCAGAAAGGAATTCATCCAAAGTCCAAATTCTGAATTACTCCAAAATAAAATTCATTTAAACTGTGCCAAATACTTTCAGTCATTTCTCCCTTATCATTTGGAAGTGAGCCCCTTAATTTTTCTTGTAACTAAGTTACAACTCTAGCAGTTCTTAAAACAAGGGGGGTGAGGGGATGTTGCTGCTCTATTATGACATGAATTTTACCTTGTATTTCAGTGTTTGTTTTGACATCTGCACCAAACAGTTAGTCATGAGCTCAGAAGATGAAAGTGTTACTTCTTGCATCCTGAGGTAGCCGAAGTAGCAGAAATGGCCTCTTATGCTCCCTGCAATGTAGAATCAAAGAGCATGCTGAGTCATGGTTAATTTGGCTGAGGTTGCAACAGGTTCTTGCTTATATAGTGTGAAGATGGCATTTATTGCTCAGCATTTTCCAGATTGCTTCATACACAGGTATTTAGTAAAATAGAGATGAGAGGATCCTGCCTGTGACACGCAACATAGACTTGAGAGAAAAAAGATCCGTTATCTGGGACGTAGGTAAAACAACACTGGTGGAAATGGTGCAGACCTGTCTGATGTACCTCAGCACCAGGTGACAGAAAGGAAGGGCTGATGCACCAGGTAGACACTACCATGTTTCATAGGAGTGGCACTGTGGTGGGAAATTCAAGGTAGACAGCGATAACAGTGATGCACTGTAGGGGAGGATGATGCAGCTTCTCCCAGGATGGCTGGAGAAGGGCCTTCCTATCACAGCTCAGGGGCTGTTGATGCTAGTGTTGACTTCAGGTAACAGAGGGAGTGGTGACAGCTGGTCTCCCCTTGCAGCATGATGGAGAATCACTCTGCTTTGTTCTTCGCTGTCCAGAGCATGCAGCACTGCAAGGGCACAGAGACTGCTCTATGCCAGGTGGGAAGATTTAATGGTTTGGGCTCTGATATTTGTAAGGGAAGGAAGGAAGAGAAGTCAGTGGAGGTGAGTGTTCACAACAGCTGAACTTGTGTGGCAGCAGAACACACAAACTTGTATGTGAAATCTTAGCCTGTGATACCAACACCCCCTTTCCAGTCCTTTAGCACAGCAATACCAGAACTGTGTGAGGATGCATGTGTGGCACAGCTCAGACTGTCCTTGTACTCATTGCTGCTTCCACTCAGTGCTGCATGCAATGTCAAAGAAAACACTTTTTGAAGCTTCTATGGGGTGTTTTTCTCTCTTGGATACTAGCACACACGCACAGGTGTGGGGCACAAAGGATGTTCAGGTGATCATTTGTGAAGTTATGTGCCCTCCAGTGCAGAGCAGAGAAGCTGGAAAAGAAGCATCATAAGGCTGTGGTCCTGCTCCAGCCTCTAGCACCTCCTAACACCAAAGGAGAAGCAGTGTTACTGGTAAAACCATGCTGTGGCTTGATTTTCTATCCTACCAGTCAACTTCAAGGACAGGAGCAAAAGAATTGACTTTGGAGAGAAGCCATCATTTAACTGTCACTTTTAAAAATTATTATTTTAATTTTATTTAAGTATTTGCTTCCTTGCCTCCAGTACTCCCACTCAGTGGGTTGTTCGTTAGGTTTTCTGTGTGTGTGTGTTTTGTTTTGTGTTTTTTAACCTTCCTCATTAACTGGGACATGAATTGTTTGAGCAAGAAGGAATTAGAGTGAGACAGATGGCACTGCCTGCTGCTAATGCTTTGCTCCTAGAAAGGCTTCCTAGCCACTGAGTCTGTTTGGGGCAAGATGAGGAGACAGGTTTTTCTACTTTCCTGAAGTCCCTAGAAAGTAGCTGTATTATTCTGGCTCTTCTTCCTACTCTCTCCTGTAAGCATCAACTCATCCCATCCACCACTGACAGGCAGGATAAGATCCTTTTTTTTCTTTAACACTTCATGGTCTTCAGATTCTTCTGCCATTTCTATTTCTGATTTCTAGCTCATATTGCCTATCTGTGCTTTTTTGCCTCTCTCTTCCCCTTCCTGTGAGAGTAAGGTGCAGTACTGGACTATACTGGCCAGTGAGGGGAGACTCCCACCTGTGGAGGAGAGAAGGGAGAAAAGAGAATATTTGAGGATGGAGTTGTAAACTACTCAGTTGTGGCCCCTTAGACCTCTAAGTGCAATCTATGTCTGCAGAGCTGCTGGTCATGAAAAGGAGGTCAGGCACTTGATGTGATGTGTAGGGGGCTCCCTGCCATGGCTTACAGGTATTTCTTGAGAAAAAGAATACCCACAAATTACATATGAAGAGTAGAATATACTCATTTTTCCAAACCAGCCCATGTATCTAAAGTTATAGTGAACCTGGTTATGATCAAATCACAATAAAAGAAACAGATGATTTCCAGAGAAATTAATTCAAATGGAATCAAATGAAGACGGGAAAGTCTTATATGGGAAGCTCAGGAGATCCTCAGCAGGTGGCTACTGCTTAGCTGAGTTGTATTCAGCAGAGTGACTGGCTTAAATCTAAGTGAGGATCTAGCTAGTATCCAGTTACATGCAAAATACTCAACCAGTTGTGTGTTTATCTCATCAAGAGCCCTGTCAAAGACCCCAGGCAGACTGGAGGTCTAGAAGTGAGAAAATGAATGGCAGTATCTTCCAAATTTACATGGGAGCACTAAGCAGTCAGAAATAAATGATTTTTTTTTTTTAATAATTACAAGTGGTGTCTGGCTTGGTTATTTTATTTTTCTTACTTAAAATGGCATCTGAAGCTTCTAAAATGTAGAGAAGCATCTGTTGTTGGGGGAAATGTGTTTAAAAATATGGTGTTTTCTTTGCAATGAGCCAGAGTAATGGGTCTTAATGTAGCAACACTGAGTCTTTATGTTCCTTGCTTATGGAGCACTGAAGAAAAGTGTAATTTATCAGGATTATTGTGTTAAGAGAACAGCAGCAGCACTTTGAAGGGAGGGCTTACTAAAATAAATAACTGTGTAAAGAAATATTAATTCTAATATTTCCTGTACATGCCATATGGATGCAGGAACAGTCACTGACTTACCTGATCATCCTTATCCCAGGTGCCTGCAGAAAAAGGACAAGTTATTGGAGAAACATAACTTTGCTTTTAAAACAAAACAAAACAATTCTCTGAAGAATTAAAACTGTCTGAGGCTATGGTAGCCAATTTAAATATATATATGTTTTAATCTTTAGAGTGTATCCCCATCTTACACCTGGTGGGCTCTGCTTTAGATGTTTTCCTCAGAATTTTTCCAAATTAGCATAATGATTGCCATTTCCCATTCTTTAAACTGCAAAAATCACCCACCTTGTTAGTTCTATTGACAGCTTAGTGGAGAGATGTTCCTGGAAATTCCAGCTTCTTGTGGCTAGAAGTACTTTAAAAACGTTATATACGTACATTAAAAAAATCCCAACCAACCAACCAAAAAAACTCCACACAACCCCCCTGTATCTATCTCTGTCTGTCTATCTATCTATCTATCTATCCATCTATCTATTCTGCAGCCTTTGTAAGCTACCTCCTCACTTTCTCCTGTGATAGTGTCTCTCAAAGATCAGTTGGCAAGCTGCTGATGTCTGAATTTGGATGGTGGTGTCACTAATCTCTCCCACAGCTACAGGTCCTTTGCTTCAAGTCTAATAGCATACAAACATGTAATAATAAAAAGCTCTTTTGGGTTTTGATGAGCTCAAGTTTTCACTGTGTTTTGGGTTATAGCTGCAGGCTGATTTACTTTCCCTCATCAGTCATATGCCTGGGACCCTTTCTAGGAAATTAACAGGAGATTTGGAAAGAGACTGAGTGCAAAGAAGGTTCTGCTCTGTACAGCACCAGTTACCTGATCAGGCTGTGCTATGTCAGTCTTATTAAACTTCTCTGTAAACTCTTGTCCTGACGCAGAATTCACTTAATCTTTGCCCTATTGATTTAATCTAAAAATACATGTAGGTTCCCATCAGTGTAAACCTGTGAAGAAATTGATGCAAAAAAAGACCTATTTCTGAAGACTGCAGAAGAAATGCTGTTTAAGTTGAATCCAAAACACGAAGTCAAATTCTAGTGAAACTGTAAATTGAGAAGCTGGGCAGTCCATCTGGAGAAGGCTGCCTCATGCATTCATTTCCCATTTCAACAGCTTTCTCCACCTGCTAATGATGCATTTGTCTGATAGAGGCTGCCCTGCTGATTGCACTGCTCCCAGGAGAGGGCAGTTCAGCTCTTTTTGATTGTGAGCTGCATCGAGCTGCTGGCACGGTTAATTGTCAGCAAGTTTCAGTGTAATTATGACCAAGCCAGTAAGCAAATCATGGGTTTGCATCCATATGGCTGTTCAGAAGTGAGGGGCAGACAGAAAGGAGCTGTTACTTGGGGTGCAGGGGGGCGAAGGGTGGGGGAGAGGAGGGAAAGAAGGTGTGGCCCCAGCTGCAGCGTGGCATTCATAGTTTCTTGTAGGTTGTTAGTTTTGTCATCTTCTGTGTTGCACCTAAACTGCACGACTTCCAACTTCTCTTGTCTTTAAAAAAGTGATCTCAAGCCCTGTCTTTCATAGGTTTTGTGATGTTCTTCCTGCCAGGGCCAAGGAAGCCACTCATCGCCCTAAAGCGATTTACTCAAGGAAGAACATCTGGATGAGTAATGGGCTCATTGTCTCTGGGAGAAGGTGAAGGCCACTGCTGGAGGCAACTGGGTAGGTGGGTGTGATTAAAGTAGCTGTTGCCGAGATCACAAGGAAAACTGGTGGTATTTAAACAAACAAACAAATACAAATATTTCAAAATATTAACAATTTTTTTTTTAAAGTGAACTAAAATGGGCCTTGGTAAAATTAGGGCACAGTCTTTCAAAAGACCATTGGCCTCAATTTTAAGATGAATAGATGGGTGGTAAACACCCTTTGAAAATGCTGAATTTTAAAATAGACTAGGAGACAGGAATATTTGGCAGTATCTTGCTGCAGTTCTTGAAAACTTTATCTTTCATTGAATGCAAGTTTCATTGAGCCTCTCTTCCAAGATGGCACGAAAGGCTCAGCCTCTTGCCTGGAGCACATCCAGTTTGCAACACTAAATTGAGTTTCATTGAATGCAAGCTGAAGTTTTCTTTAGACTAAAACTGTGATTTAACACATGGTTCTGAGGAAAAGTTTGTCACAGAAAAAAAAACAGTTGTTTTTTTTTTTTCATTCATTCTGCAAACTGTCGAAAGAGTGACAATACTGTCTTAAAAAAATAGTTTGTGCTTCAACACATATTCAACTACAAAGAATTTTGAGCACTGACAAGTGGTGTCAAGGGCAGCACGAGCTATAGTGTTTGACTCATGTTTGTCTTCTGTGGGCTTCAGTCTGAGTTAGTGACTGGTGCACCAGTTTCACTCTCTGAGAGAAAACATGAATAACACTGAGCTGGAAAAGTTGTTTTAAACTGTAAATAGTGTTGCTATTATTATTAGAGCATTTTTCTTTTCCTCCTTGCTCTCCATAGTCCCAGGTAGTATGAGTTATTGCTGTGAGAACCTTTTTTATTGCTGGAAAGAAAAAGTTTGTTTTGTCTGAATTTTAGCAAATATTTTTTCATTTAGATAAAAACACAGCAGAAACTTAATTTGGGTCAAACGCTTGACTTAGTAAAAACAGTAATTCTGATTTTTAAACATATCTTTAACATCAGATGAGCAAAGGAATTGAAGAGCTGGATTTGGACAGAGCTGTGAGGGAGAAGAGTGGGTGTCAGTGTAGATAATCCCTTTCAGATGCCATGCTTCTGGGTGATGGCCTTTGCTGAAGATGTGATAAACTTTTACCTAAAAGAACCTCAGCAGCCAATGTTCAAGCCATCATGGTAGAAGTTGTAGGGTTGTTCTCAGTCTTTTATTAGTACTCTTCCAGTTTGTGTAAAGAATTTAAATATTTATGAGAGCAGAACTGATGCCTCAGTGTCCCACCTGTTAAGTAGGTACTCTAATCAGGCCAGGGAGACTCTTTTCATTGCCAGATCAGCAGCTATTAGTCTCTGTCACAAACTGGATGTGCTCCAGGCAAGAGGCTGAGCCTTTCATGCCATCTTGGAAGAGAGGCTCTGAAGCTTTGTTTTCTTGCTTCCCTGAGCTGTGGAGCAGAGGCCCAAAAAGATTCCCTTCTAGGGGCTTCTCTAGAGACATTTCATGCTCACCAGGAGGATGTGCTCAGTGGCTTGCACAGCACAGCCTCAGGACACAATCTTGTTCCATAGCAAAAGCACTTTTCACTTTCCAGAAAAAGAGAATACTTTTTTCAAATCCCTGTGGTGAACTGGGCAGAGAATGAATGTCTGGGTTTTCCACAATTCTGTCTAAATTTCCTTATGTTGGGTAGAAGGTGTTTATTATATTTTTCCATTTTGTGAATCTGCCCTGAGAAGAAAATCATTTAGCTGAAAACTATGGGAGTACTCAGGCCACTTTTAAAATATCAGCACATAATCTCCTTCTCGGCGTCAGGAAGAAATGTCTCCCTGGCTTGGCTAGCTGATGTTTTGGCTATGAGTCGAATCATCCTATTCTCAAGCTTCTGTTTGTGCCTTTCCTATTTATAGATAACCTTCTCAAACTGTGTTAGCAAGACTGAACACGTAGCTTTTCTGTGCAATGCCTTCAAACGTCATCAGTATGTGATACTGGGATAACTGCCTAACTGGTTGTTTCCAGTAATGGTATTTGTATCTCTCTTATGGTATTTTTCCTCCCAAACATTAATTTAGTGGCAGAAAACAGAGCAAGGCCTGGATTACCTTAGATAGCTGAGTTCTTTTAGAAACTGATATGAGGTAAACTGGTTTCTGTTATGTTTCAGAGAGTAGAGGACCATACAAGTTCATCTGGCATGCCTGATGTAAGAGAAGTAATCTGGAGAACACATGGAGAATTAGCAAAGTTCAAGGCATCTGAGCACAGTAGGGATTTTTGCTTTTGAGATTTGACAAAGTAATGAAATACTGTTCAAGGTTATGAACATAAATATTGCTTCAGCAATACCTTACCTTACAGTAAAGTGTACTTCTGTTGGAAGTTGTAGTCTTATATCATAGCACAATAAAGCAAGGAGCCACAACATGATAAAACTAAGAAGCAAACTTGTGATCATTTGAGTAGTGGTATCTTCTGATCTATCCAGACTTTAAGTATTGGAAAAGTCAGGTAGAAGTCTGTTTGCATGTCTTTCCTACTGCACCTAGAATTATTTGGGAGTAGAAGCAAAGTGGGAGAAATGAGGAAGCTAGGTCTTGGAAAAGGTTTGTAGTGAGGGAATTTTTAAATTTGTTAAAAATCAAAGGTATTTGGAAAAAAACAAGCCAACAAAAAAACAACCAGCCAACAAACAACCAAAAAAAACCCCAACAAAAACTCACTTTTACAAAAATGAATTACTGAAGTTAACAGATGAGATTACCCAAGATTTCATCTTGGCCTGCAGGTTTGAAGATACTACTCTTCTGGTCATGGGTAATTCACTATCTGTGCTGAGTATGTCACATCCATGGAATTGAATGAGAATCCAGGAGCCCCCAGGCAAGTAGTAGAACTCCACCAAGCTGGTGCTTGTGCTGGAGACTGGCAGCACTCTTCTTTGGTGACTGCAAATCTGGCATGTTCAGGTGCTGTGGTGCACAGGGATCTCCTTGGAAAACTGTGGGATTGTGAGATATGGGCTAATGAGCTGCTGGGGAGGGATCCCCTGGGGCAGTGTGTTACCATATCAAGGATGCCTCTTTGATTTATGTGAGTTGTATGCGAGTAACACTCCTGTGAGTTATTCATCTTTGCATTGCATGTCACTGTCTTCATATGGTGGATTTTAGTGGAGGAGAAAGTAAATGTGACATTGGGAAACATCCATCATGGTTCCAGCAGCATCTGCTTGAGAACTGCTTGCCACTGGCAGTATGATTCAGTCAGCAGTGTTTACAGCAGACACTTCCCTGCAAAGGCAGCTTTGTGCCAGGCTCCTTGAGGCTCTGACTAGGAGGTAGTGGGGGGTGCACAGGGCAGGGTGTATGCCTGAACAAGGCTCTCAGCTGTGCTTGAGCTGCATTATCCTATCTGGAAGCATAAATCGTTTTTGCAACTTGCTGTTGCTCACAGGTCACATGTGCAAGTGGGACATGCAGGTGACAGGAAGCCCTTGTAGGAGTTCCTGCTTGTTGAGACAAGTCTTACATTACAAGGGAAAAGTGAGGAATCTGTTAAACTATTTCTATCTGATATACTTCATCCAGCCATTTTAGGACTTGAGTTCACCTTAATTGGATACTGCTGTGCTAGCCCAGCATAAACTCAATTACAGCTACACCCATGGAGATCAAGTGCTGTCTCTGTGATCACAAAGGTGATCTGCGTTAGAGCTGACAACATAACCCTGGCAGTCTGGTGCAGTGTTGTGGTATAGGTATCAGGTGACAGATGAAGTGGGCAATACACATTTTAGAGAGCTTTAAATTTTTCTAGTCCCATCTAGGTAAACCTCAGAAATTTATGATGATAAAAACCCACCAAATGCTGAAACATCTTCAGCAACTAAGACTTCAAACTCTTCCCCAAGGCCATGTAACTCCTTGCTACTTTACACTTGATTTAAATTACTCTGGTTAATATATCTTTGTCCTCTAACCTTTGCCAGAAAGGTCAAAATCATTTGCTAGCAAATGATAAACTCATTTCCTACCTAAGGACTCTCAGGAGTATAATGATTTCTTCAACTTATAAATATGTCTCTGACCAGCATGGGCAGGCCTTGTAAAGAATTTTACTTTATACTACCTGCTGAGCCCTATGTAATAATCCACTTCTACAGGGACTGCTCATGAGCTGAAGAGAGTAACTTCTGCCACTATTTGAAAATAAATAAGTAAATAAATAAATTCAATACAGTTAGATGTATTTCCATCTCCTTCCCTTTAGATGTGCTATGGGCTCTGTCAAATTACACCATGTGAGAGGCCAAGATAAGCAGGTTTCAGTCCTGCACCAGTGACAGGTTTTCTGTGCATAAACCCCACAGCTTTGAAGTCTATTATCATGTAGTTATGGGTTCGAAACCTCTTTTCTATGGGAGATGGGAGTCCCTGCATGCCACATCAACTGGGCTTTCACTCTCAGCCACGGGAAGTTTAATTTGCACCAAAACTAGCACAGTTTTCAGATCATTTGTGAGTGTACAATGTGGTTTTTAAGTTGGTTTCATGATCACAAAGTGTCTGGCTTCATTTATGAAAAATTCTGAAGCAGCAGTGACAAAAAGGAGTAACTTGGCCAGAGTGCTTTGATGCAGAAGTGGTGTGAAGAACAAGTCAAGGATATGAGAGGTAGGAATCTTTTTATGGTGCTGGTCCAGTAGATGCTGCAGAACACTAGAAGTTCTTCTTGTTTTGGTCTCTGCTCTTCTAACCCACAGAGCCTCCTGTTATTTCAGAGACTGGGGTTTAGGCTCTTATGCACATGATTCACCTTTAGGTTGAACCTTGCAGTTCCCCAGGGCAGGTTTTCCACATAAGGAGACGGTTCAGCACTTGCTGATAGTCTGGACTTTGAGATGCCAAATTTGCTGGTTTTGGTTGGAAATCCTTCTCATCTATGTAAATCTTGCTATGCCCTTAGGTGTGAGAAGTGTATGATTCTAGCTGTTGTTCTGCTGTGAATTCATTGCTAAATGCACAATTTTGTGCTTTTCCCTGTGAAGGACATATTTATTTTGCTTTACTTGTTTGTTGTTTGTTTGTTTTTTCAGCTTTTGCTGCAGTGACTTTCTGAAGTCAAGCACATTCTCTACAAAAAAAGCAAGGAAGAAAACACAATTTGTTTCCCTTTAGAAGTCACACCCCTTTGTTACGGCTTTCATTTACAACTGCAGTGATAACTAAGTAATTCATCTTCAGTGTAAATCAGTAAGAGAATCTTATTTCATCTCCATTTCCTTTCATTTTGTTTTTCTTTGCTATGCCACTTTTCTCCTGACTGTCTAATCCCTCTGTTTGATTGGAGGCTCACCCCTGCCAAGCCCTGCCTTTGGGTAATTCAGTTACTCCCCCATTTTCCTGCAATCTCTATCCTACTTGAGAAAGGTTGGAGCACTCAACTGTAGTTCATACATGCTTAAGTTCAGTGGAATGCAGTTATGTTTATGAACAGTTATGTGAATAACTATGTCTTCTTATTTCCTAAAATGCACATTGCTCACTGAGCTGGCACATGGTGATTATCCTCTGATAGGATCACTGTTCTATAATCACTGTTGTTTCCTCCATGAGATCTCTGCTCCTTTGCTCCAGGTGTCAGATGAATCTGGGAACAAATCTTTGTTGGGCAGTGTGCGGAGCTTGTCCCTTCAAGATCTCAACTTCCACTTTCAGAGCCTGAGGCTTTTGCAGCAAATGGGAAAACATGTTTGATGATCAATGCAGTGGGGTAGAGTCCTGACCACTCTGAAATGTGCATTTCCTCTCAACATAAATGTGATGTAGTTGTGAAGACAAATGAAAAGTATTTTTTTCATATGTTCTAATTTACAGCAGAATGCACACATAGCTTTTAAAGAGGGTTGGGTAGATGGAGGGAGCTGGAGCATCACATTTTGAACAAAGGTACTGCACAAGCAGCATTCTTGTTTGATAGGATATAACACAGCCAGTATCACAGGTGGAAAGAAGTTAGAGGCTTGCCTCAATTTTGCCTAACCATAAAAGAGAGGAAATAAAAGATCCTTAAATCAGTGGTTTGGCTACATCATCTTAAACAAGTAACTTGTTAGATACTGTTGTTTTGAAATCATCTGGTCCAAAAATTACCTTTGTTGCATGTTTTAGGTAAGCCTTAGCTATCTTTGGTGGGATTTCATTAGAGTGTTTTTCCTGTCATTTTTCTAAGTATGTTATTTTCATTGAAAATTTGACAAGTTTCTATTTGTGTCTGCAGCCAAAGCAGAGGCACTGAGACATCAGTGGGCTGTCTCTCTGCATTTGATCTCTTCTCTGAGCAAGTAAGTGTCTATGCCCACTTTGTACATCCTGCAGTAAACGGTTATATGGAGCTCTGTAAACATTCTGCAATGGCCAATGGAGAGGAACTACTGCCTGATTACCTAAAATATATACCTTGGTCATAAAGGACAACAGTGACATGGAGTAAAGACCCACACTGCCTGTAAAGCCATGAGGACAGCATAGTGAGCTAGAAGAATCATGAACAAAACTTCAACTTTTTGTCCAAGATGTTCTGCTTTCGCTTTAAATTTTCTTGGGAGTTTAAAATATTCTTGTCATTTTTTTTCCTATAGAATCTAGTTGTGGTACCTGCTATAAGCAGGATCTCCTTTGCATTTCCTTGTGTTAACTTTCTCCCATGCATCATGCAATCTTTTGATCGGAACTGCTGCTTCCCCTCTTATGTGGAGAGCACTTCTGATGGGCAGCCAAAAGTTTAAATTAACAGCTATTTTAATTAAGTAACTGAGCTGTAATTAAACCTGCCACTTATTAGTCCCACATCATTTCAGTTCCTGCTAACATGAAGCAAAAGTATAAATTTTATTACTGTGAGCTTCCAGCTGGAAAATCTGTCCAATTCAGAGAACATCTCTACATGTCAATCACATCAGCACTGAACATTAATTGTTTATTATCTACTATCTTTATTACATAAAGACGTGGTTAAAAATTTCAGAGACAAACTTTCAGGCCTAAAATACATCTTACACAGTAGTTCAAAGCTTTCTACTCAGTGTAGGCAACACTGTAAGTATCTACCGAGCCTTTTTTTCCACAGTTTTGGGATGTGTTGTACTAAATAGAGGGATGGGCCATCTGTGTAGTTATGCTCCAGTAGCTTGTTTGTAGTAAAAGAAAAAAAAAAAAAACCCAAACCCAAACAAACTAATGCAGGCAAAATTAGTGATACCCTAGCAGAAGACAGGATGCAAACTTGGAGTATTGCTACACAGGATTCAAATGTGCAGTTTTCTCTAAGAAAGACTGACGATGGATGCCCATCATCTTGCTGGTTTTACCTCATGGAGGTATGCCAAATTATTAAAGAGACAATAAAAAACCCCATGCTGAACCAAAGAGTATAACTAAGTGGGGATAAACAACTTCTAAGTTTTGAACTTCTAACCTGATGCTGTGACTAGCAAAATTATAAGATATTAGGCTGCTTCTAGCAAGAGCAACTTCACCTTATCCAGCCTCTGGGTAACTGACAGGGGCATTTCGAGGGGAGAGTTACTAGGAATGTCCTCAGCTTACTTTATGGCCACCTAGGCAAAAAAATTTATCTTTAAACACTTCTGAAACAATATCTGTGAGAAAAGAAAGGTGACACTGAATGAGATGTACAGGTATAGATGAAAATGAGTTCTGTATTAGGTGAAAATCTGCCTGCCAGTGCTCAGCAGCTGAAGCTAAGCCTGCCTAGCATCACTCCATATCCTGCAGTAACTGCTGTAATGCTCATACTGCTTCATTTGGTATGGAAGTGCCATGGTTTGTCTGTCCCACTTTTGGGTTTTCAAAGAGCAGCCTTTATTTAGCTGCGGTATGTCAGCTTCCTCTTAGCTTTGGAATGCTTTACAGACTCATGGAACAGCAGCATCATGGATAGTTAATGCAGATGCTGTAGGAAATGAATATGGCACAGGAAGCTCAGCATTGCTCTTTCAGGTCCTCTCCCCTTCCGATGCTGACATCAGGCTAAGTGCCAAAGCACAAAGCACGACTGCATTTATGAGTGGGGACCTAGCATGCAGAGGAGCTGAAATAGGTGCTCCTCTGCAGCAAGAACCTGGTGGACCCTTTTAATTAGTCTTTGGGCTTTCAGCATTGGCAATGCAGTTTTTATTCTGTTACACACCAGAGCTTTCCTCCACTACTTCGAGCCTTAATAATAGTTTTAAAATATCCTCCTGGTGATTCTTATGTAAATGCAGGGCCTCCAGAGAAAAATCCAAGTGTGAGATTAGAGAAAAAAAATCTTGTCAATAGCATTGCTTTTCTTTGTGAGAGTATCACCCAGCACAGAGGTCTTAGATTGTCACTGTTTCTGGTTTGAAACCAAGTGCTGCTGGACAGGGAAGAAAGAATATGCAAGAATTTCAGATGCTTTTGTAGTGATATTTTGTAGCTAGCAGTTTGACAGACTGTTTGTCTCCTGGAGATCATTTATGAGGAAAGGCCCAAGCCAGTTTTAGCCGTCACTTTAAGAAAATTCCCGTCAAAAAGTCCTTCCTCCTCCTCTTGTCACTCATTTTGTTACCACTCATTTTCATGGCCATGACCTGAACTTTTATTGGAGCAAGTGAGGTCAAATTTAACCTTAACATATCTGCTGTGATTTGGAAACTACTTTTGTGTTTAGGGAGCCATTGTTCTCCAACCTCAGCTTGGAGAGCTCTCATAAGGATAACACTATCTCATAAAATTAAAATCCATGTAGTCAATTACTGGGATTTTTTGGTTAGTAATTAACTATTTTGATTGATGTTCTGTCTGGGTTTTTGGGGAGGGATTTTGCTCTGAGGAAATCAGTCTACACATTTAATAGCTTGGCACTGAGAAAACCTTGAAATATTAAAATGATATTTTAATATAGGCTATAGCATGGCTTGAGGCATCAGAGCTTTGAAAAAAAAGTTTAGTGTTTGGTTTTGTGGTCAGAAACTAAGAAGTACTCAGCCCATATACATGGAGTTCTTTTGAAATCTGTTCACAATTATGAATACCAGCTCTTTTGCAATCTGACTGTCAGTCCTTTGTTTTAGATTTAAAATGTAATTTTTCTTAGGCTGAGAGAGCCATGATAGAAATCTCTTTTGCTCTCAAGCACATCCTTTGCTGACTCAATTGCCAGCAGCAGTGACAGGAACTCTTGTTCACCCCATGTCTCTGCACAGAAAGCATATCCTTGTGAAAAATCCTATGAAACCTGGGATTTTTCTACTATGCCAAATGCCACATAGCTCATGCTGTTTGGATTAAGGTAAAGATCAGGTCCAGACTGCAAAACCTCTCACAGGACTCTCTGCTTGTCTTGCCCACCATCTGTAAAGAAGTATATCTCCTGATAGACTGGCCACAGTCCTTGTCGTTGCTTGTTTTTGTGTCAGTGAAAGACAGCAATAGCAGGTTACTGCTATTGGATTTGACTTTTTTGCTGTTTGCCTGACTGTTGCCATTTCATCTCTCTTGACAGCCTGTAGCTACCGGCAGCCAGAGTAACACTGAGCAAGTCATGTCATTTGGAAACCGCAAACAAGGTGTTGTGCAATGCTCACACACTCACATATGCAAAATTCCAACTGTCCAATACAGCTCTCTCTTTCTTAAAAATTCCAAAAGGTCTGTATCAGGGAAGTTGGCCTAGTTATTTTTTTCTTCTAACCAAGTACTTTTAAAGTGCTAAGTCATTCTAGAATCTTAGAAAACCATCAACAACAACAAAGTAAATACACCAAAAAAATCCAAACAATCAAACAAAAAAACCAGCACCACCACCAGAAAAACCCAACAACAACAACAGAACCACAACAGAAACCACCACCACCAAAACCCCATAAACCCCAAAACATTAAAGAGCAAATCTTGGATACTCATCCATATTTTCCAAGAATCAGCCTAAAATCTTGACAGTGATCTCACAGGGATGGTGAAAAGTGCTGTTGTTGGGGCAAGTCATCATTTAATGAGCACAAGTTTTGTAACTCAACTCTTGGTAGAGTTCTATCCAGATCTGAGTTACCTTAACCATTGCTTCTAAACATACTTATTATCTGTTCCACACATCACCGTCTGCCATAACTGCATTGTTTCACCTTTCCCTGTTTTGAAGGGAACGTGTAGGAGTTATCACTGGGATGTGATAAGTGTCCCTTAAGGATCTGAGAGTGATCAGCACTTACCTAAGGCACATATTATGAGATTATGAGGAAAAGTTCAATTTACTTACTCCCTTGAGAAAGATTTCTGAATGTCACAGAGAGTTTAGAAAATGGAATATAAAGCAATTAACAATCTTACACTGAATCAATGTTTATCCCCAGAAAATGAGGCTTTTTAGGATGTGTCAGGATGGGCACCTGTTCCTTCTTAAAAATGTTGTGTTTTTTCACAGACAGCATCTGATGATAGTGCTTTCCCAGATAACTGAACTCAGCAGCCAAACTGAACCTCGTTTTCAGATGCACATAGCCTTTATCTTGTACAAAGATTAGGGATAGCTTAACCGTTTAGAGAATTATTGGGCTGGGATAACTGGAGTGCAGACAGAAAAAAACATCTCAAAAGCTTTACTGAAACAAAGCTTAAGGAAGGAACATCAGTCACTAATAGAAAACCCATCATCCAAAAGTTAAGGTGTAATGCTCTAGCATATCAAACTATCTTTTCAAAGCAGATAACACAGCCAGCATTGGTAATCAAAATGTCAGTGCCTTTAACATTCCCACTTTTCGGCAAAGAACTGAAACATCAAATCAGACAAATACACCGTGTTCACTCTATGAATGGTCATTTTCATTTAAGATGCAGTTATCTACAAGTGACTTGAAGTACCTCCTGGTTTGCCTGCTTGAAACCCAGCAAAAAAAATGCATGACTTAAGTTTGCTTAAGATGTTTAGCTGTGGAAGGAAAGCATCTTTCCAGCTAGGGCTGCTAGTGACATTTGAAGACATCAAGGATGAAGGTGGGTACTTACTGTGACTTTGGTGAGCAACTGAGTGCAGATTGCTGATGGGTGCTCAGGAGCTCATAGTGACTGCATGTGGTCACTGAAGATTTTGGCTTTATAGACCCAAGAGGAATACTATGTATCTAAAATTGTAAATATACAGAGCCTATTTTTTTGTACTTTAGAGTATACATATAAAAGACTGCATGATGTCATTCTCCAAAGGGGAATGATTACTTGAACCAGTGAAGAAATATTTTGGGTTATTTTTAAACTAAGGAAAGAAACTTTTCCTGAGAAATTTCAGCATGCCAAACCCATAACAAGTGTGTATTAAATGCTAAGGAAGGTCTGTATTGAAAAGGCTGAATGTCAGCATCAAATGGAAAACAGCGGCTGACAGTGAGTGAGTGGGAGATTGGGCTGTCACATCAAGGGGGAAATCAATGCATGGAAATAAAAATGAAGCAACATTTTATCAGCTAGTTGGATAACTTATAATGATGTTCAGCTTTTGGACACAATGCCTTAGGCAGGTTGCTGATGTGTGAGGAGCCTCAGCATAGATCTGCCAAGCCATACATATTTTCAGGTGTTCACACAGAATGCAGTAGATGCAGAGAGAAAGAAGAGGTGGGGGGGGAAAAGAGATTACAGCAAAAAGTGCTAGTGCTATGGCACCATGATCTCTGGGAAACGATGCCCATTAGAGAGGAATAGGACCCAAGAAACACAGATGGTTGCTTGACAGGACAACTGCAATTGCAACTGTACTCAGTCAGTGCTCTTATATAAAATAATTGCTGGCAAAAAGTGAGTGGCTTAAAACAAAATCTGAATTTTAGAGATTTTGTTAGTCTTTTTAGTTTGCTTCCCAAGGACCCAATTATCTGGTGCATGAAAACAGATGTTTATATATTCACCATGATGATTTGGGATTTTGCAGATGCTAAGCCCCCTTCTCTTGGCATGATTTTTCACCTGCTGGAAAGGGGAGTGGTTTGTGACCTCTCCAAAGCAGATCTGTGCCAGCGTGTTGCTCTTCTTCCCTTTTTTAAACAGTTACATGTGCATCTGCATGAAAGTTGGCTTGTCCCTTATTAGCAGAACACAAAAGTGGTTTCTTTCTATGCCTCAACACTGCTTCAGTCCAGCTATTCTTTTTAATTGTACAGGAGGACTAAGGGAGAAGAGGCTGCTGGAAGGGCAGGGGCAGCCTGAACAGCACACCTTCTCTTACAGGCATTTCAGTTGTGTCAGAGAACTGTATGTTTTGCTGATTCTTTGTGTTTGAAAGGTATTGCTACAGACAGGAAGAAACCTGCAAACCATCTGCTTAGGCTGATGTTTTCATACTGTTGTCCTTGGATGTTAGAAAATAAATACATGTGAGCATCAAGCTGTATAAATTGAGACACATTTTATCAATTAGTTTCCTGTGGATGCTTATTTTGCCTGACCACTTTTTACTTGCATCAAAAGCTCAGGGAGTAAGTTCCCTTTCTGAGAACCTTTGCTCCTGTGACTTTTGCTGTGGTTTCACCATGGCTAATGCACTAACCAGTCTCAAGGTGGGTGTGCTGGTTTTGGCTGGGGTAGAGTTAATTTTTGTCATAGTAGCCCCTATGGGGCCATGTTTTGGATTTGTGATGGCAAGAGTTTTAATAATGCAGAGATGTTTTAGTGGCTGCTGAGCAGTGCTTACACGAGTCAAGGCCTTTTCTGTTCCTCATACCACCCTACCAGTGAGGAGGATGGAGGTACACAAGGTGTTGGGGGGAACACAACTGGGACAGCCAGCCCCAGGTGACCAAAAAGGTATTCCACACCATATGTCATGGTCAGCAATGGCTGTCTGGGGGCCACAGCTCAGAGAGTGGCTGGACACTGGTTGATTGGTGATGAGCGATTGTTTTCATTGGCGTTACCTGTCTTGGGTTTTATTTCTCTGTTATTTTCCTTCTTATTACTATTATTATTATATTTTATTTTCATTATTAAACTGTTTCTTATCTTAATGAATGAATTTTCTCACTTTAATACTTACGGTTCTCTTCACCCCATCCTACTTGGGAGGGGAGTGAGCAAGTAACTATGTGGTACTTAGTTGTCAGCTGGGGTTAAACCACGACAGTGGGAGCAGTGCCTGGATCAGGAGCTTCCAAACAAAGAGGAACTGCTAACGAAACAATGATGTTACTCAGCAGATAATACTCATTTGCTCAGTGCTGACTGAAGTGGAAGCTGCATTCAGTATTAAAGATTACCATCCTGATGATAGATAAAATAGAGGAGGAATAAGAAGTGTTGTTTCTTCTAATCTTTCTCTTTGAAGTATCTGCATGCATAAAAATGATCGTTTTGGGGAAATGTGTGTTTGAAAGCCAAGATGTACTAATGTGGTGCTTTTCAAACCAAATTACTTTGTGTGCTTTTACAAAACACTGATGAAATGTCTCTGACATGAGAGAGCATGCAATGGTTTAGGAAAAAAAAAAAGGCTATTTTCATTTTATCCTACAAAAATACTCTGGATTGGTTTTTTTGTTGTTGATGGCTAGTTGTGAAGTGGCAGCTCAGGCTGAGAAGACACTTATTCCCATGGTGCTGGAGCCTTTGGTGAGTGCAGGTGGGAAATGATTGTGCAAATAAGCTCCTTCAACAACTGGGTATCCTCCAGGATGTGCCCTCAGCTGACAGATAGGTCCAAGTTCAGTTCAGCTGGTGAAACCTCTCTGTTTTCTCTGATTGCAGGTAGCAGGTCTCTGTACCTTTCATGATGCTTTAGTCTCATGCCTATTAAGCAAAAGACTTTTGTGTCATGTTTAGAAAGCTTGAATCATTTGAGCAGAAAACACTACAAGAGCTTGTGAACTAAAAAATCTGTGTTAGTCTTCTTCACAGGGTGAGATATCATCTCAATACCACAAAAGGAGTTCATCTTATGATCTCATATGTCCATCCTAAAAGCATTAAGGAGTAGGACCATAATTTCATAAGACCTACATGGGGATTTTGCAGCTCAGATCTTGACTAAAATCCTCAGCTGGGAGAAGGTACATGAGAGCCAGGGAAATTTAAGTTCCTTCAAATGAACAGAGTGTTCAGTGGAAGGAGAACGTGTTTTCAGCTGTAGTGATTTCAGTGTATTGTTGATCATTAACTGTGTTGTTTTCATTTGGGGCAGTTTCCATCATTATTTCTTTTCCTTGTTTCTTGGCTCCTATATTGTAGGGCAGTCTGTAAGTGAAGCATGATACAGTAAATAATTTAATTCTTGAACAGCACAAACTGCAGAAGGAATTAAAGACTGACACCTGTCTGTCTTCACCTGCTAGACAACTCAGTAGGCTTTCTGGGGAGACAGAAGTGACCCATTCCATCCAAATGGCTGGATTCACTCAGTCTGCAGTATGCAGCAGGTCTGGTACTGTCATCTTCAACAGAGTGTCATGTCCATCAGTGGCCCTGGCTTCCTTCTCTTCAGCATCAATGCTGATCCACAAGTGAAGTTGTAGGACAGTGTTCCCAGTTTGGTCACAATGTGGGCATGAGGTGGAGCTAAACCATGGCTGGAGTTGCTGTGAAACTTCACTGGTTGAGCTGTCTGATGGAGACTGAACAGTGGGTAACACAGGTGGAAGCAGAGGAAGCTAGTAGTTAGGAATCAGCTAACTGCCATGTAGATTTGGATAGATTAGGGTTAGTCTGCAAAGGGTTTCATTACTTTACTGATTAATTAGAGCAGTCTGTGAAAAGGCTCCTTCTTAACAACCCTAAAAGTGGTGTGGAACAAAATGCAGAATAGAAATGGTTTGGCAGGGGGAAAGATCAAAAATGTATTTTTTCTTATGAAACTCATTATTTTTTCTTCTCTTATTTTTATATAATTTCATGGCCTGCTAACACCAGCAAAGTGAGCTGTTTTGTGTCAAATCACACCAGCATTTCCAGTCACCTCACATGGTGTAATCCCAACAGTGTATTTCATTTTTATTTACTTTAAACATTGTAGGCAGATGAACACTACATTTTCAGCTTAGAAAAACTATTATGCATTACTGAGAAACAATTTTATACTGTGAATAGATGCTGTGAGTAGAAGGTAATACTGTTACTGGTGTGTCATACAGTCAGGTCAGTAAGAAACATAAATGATAAAATTAAAAAAGCAGTGTTTTAGGTTACATCAATATTGATCTTTTATTCCAGTGTTTTCTCCTTTACAGGGCATTTTGAAAGTTAAATGGGTTTTAACTCCAACTTGTGATGCACACTTCAGACTGGAATCAAATCTGGGAATAATGATGCATCAGGAGAAGCTGAAGAATCATGCTGGGGGTGCAATCATAAGACTTCCTGCTGAACCTTCTAATCAGGTGAGAACTCCAACTGAAATGGATAGAAACCCTGCCTGCAGTGTTTTGGCCATGACAAGTGAGCTGTGAACCAAACCAAACAACAAAAGAACCACAAACAAACAAACAAAAAACTCAAACAAAGCAATAAAAAATAAAGAAGATAGTCCAAAGGACTGTTTCTAAAGAAAATACTGCACTGAAAGTTTTAATGGTGAACTGCGATTGGTATCTCAAAAGAAGTAAAACAGTATTGCATGGAAGAAAAACTCTGCATAATTTTACAGAAATAGATGAAATAAAAGAGTGTGAGTGTTAAAATTCTGATCAGTTTAAAGGCATTAAGAAACAGTAACACCATGACAATTAAGGATCTGCAAGGTCAAATCTTGTTAAAGACTAAGTTGCTGAGTTTCAAGGAAATAAATCTCTTGTCACTCCACTGGTTAGAATCCTGCTATGGACAAGGGTCATTTCTACATAAAGCTGCTTTTATTGTCCAGTCTATGCATTACTGAGAACATGGTAAGTGAAGACACTTAACTGAGCAGTGTCCTTCTAGGAAGACCAGAAGTAGCCCTTAGCCTTGCTTGCATAGTCAATGGATACCTAAACCACACTTGTGGTATTCTGTGGACATCTGTAGCTGTGCAGGTATGCACTTCCTACTCTCACCTCTATAACCATTCCGTCTGAGTCCTCTTCCCCATCACCTAGCTGGGGTTGTAAGCCCTGTGAATCAACTCACACGAAGCTCTCCACAAATCTGTTGGCATCAGGACATCCCTCTGGCATTTCCCTACTTGTCCACAGTATTAGGAATTGTCTCTACCCAGGTTACACAACCCCAGCCTAGTAGAGTTTTTATCTGTGGCTTTGAGGCCTGTGTGTCCCTGAGCCTACAGCATTAGTGTTCATTCCATGTTATTCTGTATGTTTACACTCTCCTTAGGTGATAAGCTCATTCTTAGGAGCTTAACTTTCTAGTGTCCTTTCAGGAAAAACATCATGATCAGGTGGAAATGTCATGGAAACTCATGCTTGCCAAGCTGCATTCCACGTGTAAATTACAATCAGCAGTAATTATATGCTTAGGAAATGTGATCTAATGTTATATCCTACAACCTGCTACTCTCTTCTGTGCATAAAACCCCTAGGAAATGTGATCTAATGTTATATCCTACAACCTGCTACTCTCTTCTGTGCATAAAACCCCTAGGAAATGTGATCTAATGTTATATCCTACAACCTGCTACTCTCTTCTGTGCATAAAACCCCTATTCACAGATCAAGACAACATTTGTGTCTTTTGAATCTTCTAAAGAAAGTTGTATATCTCTGGAATGTTTTGAAATTTAACCATTGTTTCAACTACAGATTAAAAAAAAAAAGGGTTAAAACCCCCTTCTGTGTTCAGGGACAGAAATGCTCTTCTAGAGTAGTTAATTCAATCAATTGTCAACAGAAAAACGACCTCATAAATCAGAGGAACCTATGGAGAGATCAGCGTGGAAATTTCAAGAAGATATATCAGTGATAAAAGTCTTCTTACTGTGAGATTCAGTGTTCCCTCTGGCTGTTTGGGAGGAGTTAATGATGTGTGGAGTTAACCCTCTGCTCTTTCCACCCTCTGTGACTTGCAACAAGACCCAGGTTTCTCTCTCAAATGTACGACTGGCCCAGAGCTCCTGCACCACCAAATGGCTTGGGATCAAAGGAGTCCAATGAACTTTATTTTCAAAGCAACCAGAGGAAATTGGAGAATGCAGTCTGTGTGCCAAATGATTGTTTGTCTAATTAAAGTCTGAATTAAGAAAATCATAAGTAAAGGTAAGCTATTAAAACACAAGAAAGATGAAACAAGGGGCAAAATATGCATCTGCAAAAGCTATTCCACTTGTGTGTATAAATCAGGAGATTGTGTGCTCAAGTAGAGAATTAGGCTGAGTTGCCTGCTGTTATGCATTTAAATTAAGCAGGAACCTAATAGCTTTTAAAAATCTGGCCCTAACTGTTTTTTTTTTTTTTTTCCTCAGGGAAGAGATCATCTAATCAAAATAGTGTTTTAGAAGAAAGAACACTTTAATGCCAAACATGAGCAAGAAGCTCTAACTACTGATAAAAACTCCACAGCTTGGGTAAGATTTGTTACTGTTGGTAAAAGGCTAAAGTGGCTCTTTGCAGCCAAGCTGCTGGTGGAGATGGGAGCAGGGAGGAACGATGCTGTAATGTTCACAAAATGAATGGTGTTTCTGTCCTTGGGGTGGGCGCTGATGGAAGGGTTGTTTTAAGTTTACCCACTTTCTTTGCCTTACATTCTGCTGCTACCGAGCTGTACTGAGGTTTTTACAAAGGTAAGCCCCTGGATGTCAGCTCAGCAGTATTCAGTCACAAGATTTCTTCCTGTTAATGTTTCATTTCCACATGAGATTGCATACAGGTTTCTATAGAATTTATCTCCTTTGATCTTTTGAACTGTGCTCTAAAATAGGCAGCAGAAATTTCCTAGAAAGTTTTGACCTAATTTCTTGTCCATATGAAAAGATACAGTGGTGTTCAAACCAGCTGCCTCGAGGTAGTGTAAGGAAAGCAACCTTTCCCCTGATCTATTTAGCAAAGAGGTTGTGCTTCAAGCACAGCACTACAGCTCAGGAGACTTGGGTCTCTCACATCCCTGGGGCCTTCAGCAGTTTATTTCTCTACCTGCAACAGACTATTTTACCTCTTTATCTAAACATCTTTATCTAAACATGGAATTTCAGTATGAGCTGACACAATAGCACATGTGCAAAGTATTTTTGGTACAAAGTACCTGTGTTTTCTGTCTTCTATTGTACTCTAAAAATTCCTGAAAATCAGAGTGACATGCAAGTACTTTTCCTGCAGAGATCAGTTGCTAACTGACTAAGGGACTTTAAAAGTGAGTCCAGTTTAATTGCTGCATTTTGGAGCTTTACAGAGTAGCTAATTTCACTTGACTGTTGGGAGGTGAGATTAGGGTTTATAGGTCTGCAATTAGAAGAACATCTGAGGATGCCTGCAATGTCCCTGGGAAGAGCATGGCTAAAAATTCAATCCAAAATTCAAACCACATTCATTTCGCCCCTTTCTGGGCCTAGCATTTACTGTCTGTGTCTGCTGCAGCTGAAGGTCCCCTGACAGATGGAGATGGAATGGATAAAGTGGAAGCAGAAGGTGCTGAGCTCCTGCTGCCTGCACGTTTCTGTCTGCACTTACAGAAGCAGGAAGCAAAAAGGACAGCTGTCTTTAGGCACTTCTGGTGCTGACTGGTAGTGCTGGGCCATGCAAGAAAGAAGGTGGTTGCAGCAGAGTATGAGAGACAGTCCTTGGAGTAAGGACATGTTCAGGAGAAATGACTGGGCCTCCTAACAGCCATCGAGACCTGGCAGGATGAGTTTGTCCTTGCATCACAGTGGATATATTCTAATTTTTGTTGGTTTACTTGGTTTATTTTTCTAAAATGCATCAACTGAAGTTAGAACTTCTCATGTTAGTGTCTGTCTCTGCTTCAGTGTAGATGGGAATTCTGCTGGGCTGCATGCTTTGCACACACACTGCAGGGGCTCACTGGAAGTAGGCAAGAGAGGTTGAATCTGTTTGAATTATTGCTGGGCTAGTGCTAACTTTCCAGCTTTCCCAGAGGCCATTACTATTTTTAAAAGGGATGTAGTATATCCATATATTCCTGACTTCTTGCTGGATACTTGAAACCAATCAACCTCTGAAAAATCTGTGACTCCCACTGCATTTTATGTCCTAGGTTAAACTAATCTACAGCACAACTGTATTGCCTACATCACAGAACTCCATCTGGTAAATCAGCCCTTTTCCCCCCTGCTGTCCTCTTCTTCCCCTGCATGTTTATCTACTACTTTGTATTTTCTTAGAATTTTTAAGGCTCTTCCCCACTACCCACCTTCTCTTGCATCTTCTGCTAACCTTTGAGATGCTCTTTTCTGTCTTCCCATGCTGTCTACGCTGGCAATTCCATTTTATCTACTCCAGGACATCCTCTGCTGATACTCTTGGCCTGTTCCATATGTCAGCAGGCAGAAAGATGACTTCAGAAGATAAACCTTTAGAAAGGTTTAGAAATCTTTAGAAAAGCTTGGCCTTCCTACTGATTAAATTGTTTCTATTAATTTAGTTAAAACTGAAGCAAAGGTTTTATGCAGACAACTACAGAAACATCACATCTTTTCTTACAAGTAGCTTGCAGCTATTTAAGAAAGAAACTGTATGCTGTTCATTCTTATTCCTCAATGACTGCAACACACCTTGCTTCCCCAAAACCTAAGTGTTCAGTGCTGTGGTGTGCAAGGGGCAGGCAAGGCCCACTGGGTTTATGTTCTTCTGAAATAAGATACAAAGCTATTTAGGACCCTTCAGTTTCTTCTGCATTAAGGAGCTATATCATGCTTACAGCAACTGCTTTTCCACAGCTCTCTGCTGATCTTTCCCTGAGTCTACTACATGCTACAAAGAGATATGTATGTTTGGGATGAGTGATGGTAGAACAGAGTAAAGACTCAAAGATCTCTTGTAACAGCTTAAATTTTAATGAGAACTTTATTGAGCTAGGGGTAAGATGAGCAAATCTTTGCTCTCTGGGAAGAAGATTAACAACAGCAGATTTCTTTTTTAAGAATAGGAGAAATATTTAGGGTTTATATTTAAGTTCAAATCAGCTTCTGGTTATTTTAGTTTGCACCATCTGCTCTAGCTTCTTGCTGTAGGAACTGCTGGAAGGTCAACAGAGCACTAGGGTGTAGAAATGATGGGGCTGGTGAGTACCCTGAAAGGGAGGTTGCAATAGAAGGGCACTATCCTGATGTTATTAATTATTGAACATCTTTTAGGGTGTTTTATTGGTGAACCGTGCTGGATTTTAATAGCCAAATTACATTTTGCCTTCTAAAGAGTATCTGCGGCTGGGCTCTGTGCCCCATGTCCCTACTGCTCTGCACTGTCAGAGACAGAAACACCATAAGCCCCAGCCCTGTGCTGCAACCTTGGCCTTATCTCTTGACATACACAGCAGTTTTATTCCACTTCCTGGCATGGAGCTCTGTTCCCAGTATGAAGCTGGGAACCTCTGGCCAGGAAAGGAGAGCCCTCTGCACCCTGCTGCCACGGCATGATGACTGCTAGAGCCTGGATAGGTGCTGCTGTTCCCTGTTCACTGTCTTTAGGCTTTCTCAGCTTCCTGGGTCTCTGCACCTATTTAGAATGTTTTAGCAGCTTAACCTTTATATGATGAGTTAGAGGCCTGCTAATCTTGCATCATTTGTAGTCCTGTCTGAGTTCTGATCTTTACAACTGCTGCTCTAGAAAGAAAAGGATTAATCAAATACCAGAAGATTACTAGAGCTTCAAACCAGTCAAAATCTGACTTGGAAAACGTGTTAATCACTTCTCACTTAGCCTGAGCACGTTGAGCCTCCTGCTCTTGTCAATGGTGTCCTGTGTAATGTGGAACTCTGGTTTTGACAGATGCAGAAGAAATTATAGTGCTTTTTGCCTTTTTTTTTTTTTGCAGGTATGTCTGTGTTTGGGCTCTAGATGCTCTTTAGCACCTAGATCAATCCTAGAGAGTTATAGAATTATTTGTACAGTTTACTAAGTACTGCAGAAAAACAATAAATAAGTCAAAGCAGAAGGGCAAACGATACTGTTCCCCCACCCATTTCTCATACTTTTGTAATTAGAACATAAAGCTATTTTAGCAGTAATCTGAATGTTTCAAGTCTTTTAGCAGAAATGCATTTAACTTTCACAGATCAAAATAAATATCCTGGATCTTTATTGCCATTTTGAGCATATATATATAAAAAGATAAAAAACACAACTTCCCAAATACTTTAGCTGCTTTACATCAGCATCCAGTGAATTAGTCTTGCTGATGTAGCTGCTGTTGACAGGATTGCTGCAAAACTTCCCCAGTATGGAGCTGAACTTAGAGAAAACCCTGATGTGCCCTTTTGGAAGCATTTGTTTTAGAAGAGGGAAGTTTTCTTCACTTAGCTAGCACACGGCTCAAGTAAGTTTCATGTGCTTAAGTTTCTTCTTACTTTTTGAGTGATTTTATAGCAGGAGATGTTCTGTAGTGTGGTCGGAAGCAAGTGTACAACCACCTGGCTGCAGCTCCTTTGTATTGGTTTATATTCTATGGCAACTGATTCATTATTGATGGGATTGTGTCTAGCACTTCCGGTCCTGGGCCAGGACTACATCCTAGATACAATAACACTGCTGAGCATTCTCAAAAAATACTTTGACTAATCGTTATTATAAAAGCTATAATAGGAATTATAGCTTGCTTCATGAGTAGCTTCAAGAAGAGGCATTAGTGGACAGAAAAGAGAAAAGTGACAAACAAAAAAGTCATGTAATAAAAATAGTTTCTTTGCTGCAAGAAGAGCATGGCTGTGCATGTATAAGTCACAGCCTTATAAGTATAAAAGAAGAGTGTGAAGGAAGCCTAAGCTCATCCAGACTTTTTCCACATGGAAAGTAGTCTGTAGGATGAGGAAAATGTTTGTTGACTTGCAGGAAACAATAAAATACCACCGAGGAAATATAGAAGCCAATTGATTTAGTGTGTCACCATTTGCAATCTATAAATATCCCTGTGGCAAACTCCAAAGATCTCAGTTTATTTGTGACTAGGAAATGGAGACCAAAAGCAGCCTCATATATAAATACAATGGATTTCACAGCCCCACGATTTATTGTCTCTCCTTCAGCAGGGCAGGTTACACCACTGAAACAATACTGCAGCCATAATAGGAAAACTGTCCTACTCAGGATTTATGAATTTATAAAGGATATAGTCAGTCTTGTTGTGTGATTCAGCAGTAAATCACTAGTTACAGATGCCCAAGCATGCCTCAGGTGGGAAGGTGCTCACAGAGCGGCACGATGCGTTTCCAACGCAGCCATTAGGCACTGAATGGTAATAAAGGAGGTGGTGGCTGAGCACACGACCTGCCCCAGACCCAAAGTGCTTACTGAAACAGGCCAGTAGCCAGCACTAGAAAGATAAAGCTTCAGACCAAATATTTGGAGGATTTTTTTTTTTTTTTAATTCGGAAATGTATTGTATAAGGCTTGTATTTCACTTTCTCTTTGCCTCACTCTTTCCTCATTTCTTGGCTTACTTTCTGCCTGTGAGTGGATTAGGACAGGTCACAGCTATATGCAAATTGTAGATTTTGTTTTCCTGCAGATCTAAACTTCCATTACTTTACCTCTGCATTATATAACATGGAGTGTTTCCTAATGTGCTGCAGCATCTATAAAAGGGTTTTCCCTCTTTCATAATTGAAGCTAGTATATTCAGTTTTCTAAGGGAGAGTGGAGTGTGTGGTGGTGGTGGAAATGGAAGTTTCTGTCCCCAGTCTGATTGTCACAGGGAGGGTTCCTCTTTCATCCTTGCAGAGGATGTGCGTGTCGTGAGAGGTGTTTCTGGACAGCAGACATATTGCTGTGTATCGAGGTTCAGACTTCAAATGGGGCATAGTCAGGCATTTCAGGCCCCTCCTTATGCTTCTGAAGAATTGGCCTGATTTTCCAAAGTACCAAGCAATCACCAGCTTCTGTTAATTTCTGAGGGAACTAGTCAGCCCTCAACACACAAGAAAAATTGGGCTGGTTACTTAGGAAGCTCCATATGGATTTCAAATCAGTACTCTGGGGATGGGGATTTTTTTTATTGCTAGAACTAGCCTGCTTTCCTCTGCGGTATATGCTCCTCATATGCTAAGTAGCACTTTTGCTTACTCTGCAAGCAGTGGCTTTTTTGGTGCACTTGGCCCTGGAAATCCTGTAGATTAATGCATTTTGTGTTCTATAGATCTGCTTTGGGGAAGAGGAGTTTAGGAGTTCAGCTTTGGTAATCATAAAGCTATTTGCCCTCTCCTGCCCTTCTCTGAAGTTTTCCGATTACTTTTGCTGAACTGGAAGTACTTCTTGTGGTCTCAGCTGACAGAGATCCTCTGCCATTGGCATGATTTATAATCACTGATGTCTACAGGTGACAATTCCCTTTCTACTTTTCGTATACTAGGTCCTCTGCATGTTGCCTGGCACCCAACAATCTGACAAATATCTGCTCTCCTCTCTTACCCCAAGCCAAATAGCCCAAGTGCCTGTGTTATCTGCAGCACCCACCACAAAAAGAAGCTGCTGTGGGGGTGCTGATGAGATGTAAACCTTGATCTAGGTCACATCTGAGAGCTTGTCTGCCTCACTGGCATCTCTTTTCTCATGGTAGGGTGCTCCAGTGCTGTTCATGAAGTATTGAGGTTGAGAAATCTAGAGTGAAAAAAAAAAAAAGTGATATCTTGGGCCCCAGGCACAACATTGAGAAATGCTGCTAGAAATAACAGAGGAGATGTAGCTCAAGTTGACAAACTAAATACAGACCAACAATGTGGTATGTTGTGGCACTTGCCATTCTGGGATATGCTGTTGGATGTATCCTATCTATGTCACAAAATGTTGTTGTTTTGCTTCAGTTAAAACTGAAAAGGTCTGTGGCTGGCTTTGCCTCCAGTTCTGAGCAATGTGGGATGAGAAAGATACAAGCAAGTCTGGGATATTCTGAAAGGTAGTGGTAAGAAAGAGGAGAGGTCTGAAAAAATCGTCTGTGAGCAAAGGCAGAGTTCCAGAACAGGAAAGAAAAGTCTTAGCTATGACAGTACCCATTCCGTTGGTGAAGGGACTATTTCCCTATTGTCCCCTGTCTCTTTCCATAAGAGCAAGACAAAAGAGATGTAAATTTTACAACAAAGAAAATGCAGAGTAGATATTGGGAAGTGTTTCTTGACTGTTGGGGGTTGAGAGAGGGCAATGTGCTGCATAGGCAGGTTGTGAAGATTTTGCAGAACCAGTTAAACAAACAGGTTTGAGGATTGTGGGGCATTGTTTGAGTCCTTTCAAACTAGGGAAAGCGGCTGTCTCCTTACAGGGAACTGCAGATGCTGGACATTGCAGAGGGTTGCAGCTCCAGTGAGTGGATATGGAGATGGTTCTGAGCAGAAAACAGCCTGAGAAATGAAGTTCTGAAAGAAGGTTGCTAGAGGAAGAAGGGCAAAAGAGGATGACCCTTCACTTAATGGTGTGGCTGGAGCTGTCTGTGGCTGGTGTTGCTTTCCTTCCATGTGACAGCTGGGAATGTGCTGCTTTTTTGGCTTATATGTGTAAAATAATTCACAGGCTGGAAGAAAGAGGGAGTGTCCAGGGATGCTTGTCTTGCTTTGCATCAAGGAGGGTTTTAGAAGATCATGCAAGGCCTTTCCCAGTTCTTCATTTTCATTTACTCAGCAGGAGAACCATCCTTCAAGGTGGCAGAGTGCTGCTGAAACTAAACTTTGGAAAGACAGCCAGAGCCCTGCAGGAAACTTTGCAGTTGCTCTTTCAAACCAAAGAGCCAAACAGAGCCTTTATTCCCACATTAGCTCAGTACATGTTTTTGTAAGCATAACAGCAGAACAAGCTCACAAGCAGCCTTGTGAGGGGTTAGAGGTCCTGTCCCTCTGACTTCAGTCTTACAGCTTCCCATAACTTTTGTCAGAGCCTGTGGGGAAAGAGCATCTTTTTGGATGAAGCTCTTTCTTTAGCAGCTTCCCATGCTGATCAGGTGTGCCCAGGAGCAGAGCAGGAAAGGAAGTGTTCCCAGGTCCTAATTTCTCCAGGGCATCTCAGCCACTTAAAATCCTCTACACAAAACACTAAGGAAAGTTTTTTTTTTTTCGTAGCTGTTGTGAGACTAACTTTATGAAAGATGCTATTGATATGGTTCTGACACAAGAAGCATGTGAAGAATTAGAAACAGACTCCCCTGAAAGAAGTATGACAATGGGATATATTGCAGTATCAAAATGTACTTGATAGGTGGAAAGTATGCATTATATACTGGAAGTCACTGTCTGGTGAGTGATACATTACTTTTTACAGTATACAAACCATCCACCTGGAGAAGAATTTGACTTTCTGGGCAAGTATTGTAGCTACTTCATGTGACATGTTGCCTGTTAAAACAGATAAATTAATTTCTGAACCTGATAATGATTGCTCTTTTTTTTAAATTATTCCAGTATAAGATTCAGAATTAGATATATCATTCACAGCATCTGACAACACTCTGTGTCTGTTACTAGCCTGATTGTGTTATTCCAGTGTTGCAGCATAGTGAATAATCCCTAGTTAATCAGTATATCTATTGATTAATATATAGTCCCATTTCAATAAATATATATCATCATAAATTAAATAATATAATCATAATAAACCTGCTATATCCAGTATGTAACATGGTAAATCAAAATTAGTAGTTTCTAATTGAAATTATATCCCCTAGTATAGCATTATATAAATCAAAGGAATTTTCTCTAAAATCCATGCATCATTCAGTAGATTAATCCTTCAGCAACTATAAATGTTTTTCTATCACACTCGTTTGGCTAAGCTGGATGATGGTGATAGCCTTGAGTTGAAATAGACAAGGCAGGATATGTGTACAATACAGTATGTCAGAGCTGATAGAGGAGTTATTGCCAGATACATCATAGAATCAGAGAATGGCTTAGGTTGGAAGGGACCTTAGAGGTCATTTACTTCAACCTCCCTGCCATGAGCAGGGATGCCTCTCAGGTAGGCTTGGCTGCTCAAGGCCTCATCCAATGTGGCTTTAAACATGCCCAAGGAGGAGGCATCCAGAACCTCCCGGAGCAGCCTATTCCAGAGTCCCACCACCCTTGTACTGAAGAACTTCTTCCTAAAATCTAGACTGAACATATTCTTTGTCAGATTAAAACCATTCCCCCTTGTCCTATCCTCATAAAAAGTCCCTCTCCTGTAGGATCCCTTCAGGTATTGGAAGGCAGCTGTAAGGCAACCCCCAGAGTCTTGTCTTCTCTAGGCTGAACAACGTCAGCTCTCTCAGCCTTTCCTCATAGCAGAGGTGTTCCAGCCCTTGGATCATCTTTGTGGCCCTTCTCTGGACTTGCTCCAACAGCTCTGTGTCCCTATAATGGGGACACCAGGACTGGATGCAGCATTCAAGGTGGGGTCTCACAAGAGCCTCTGCTCTTGATTGTTGGCTACACTCCCTTTGATCCTCACTGCTGATCACGCTGCACCAGCCACTGAGCTCTGGAGATGGTCAGTGCACTGCACCCACCATGTCCTCTGAGTTGGACTTCCTCGGCTCTCAGGGCTGAGAGGACACTCTACACCATTCTTGGAAATCTTGTACCCTGTGCGCTCAGACACAAAACCTGGGATACAAGCCCTCCTCCTGCTAATTTGAAAGAAATATTGGTAACTTGGATGCTCCCAAAACTACTGGTGCTTTTCTCTTCCTTACTTCCCACTTAACACTGGTTAGATTCAAGAGCAGTGTTTTGTTTTCACTTTCTGAGATCTCAGAGCGCAGATGGGAACATCAACAAGAGGTGCTCCCATGAGAAGGCAGGGCAGCAGCTTTCATGGATGACATCAGGTCTGAGTGAGGGGATCCTGCCAGCGGTACCAATGGAGAGCATCTTGAGAAAAATGCCTTTTATGAATCAGGAGAGTGTGTTTCTGTAGGCTTCACTTTGCAGAGGGGGCAATAGGGAGAAATGATTGTAGCCCTGGGGTGAGGAAAGGATGAGAAGCTGCAGGTGAGACAGCCTGAGCTACCTTCGCTTTCAGGAGCTTCACAAAATGGCCTAACTGTGCATATAAAAGCAATTGGAGGTTATACAAACCTCTTGTGCTTACTTTGCATTTTCAGAGTAGAAGACTGGGCATCAGTCCAAACCCATAATCTGGGTGAGGGCATGTCACAACAAATAGCAAAGGGATAATTAGAATTTTATGAAGAGTTCCTCTCTATAATGCTACCTACTCTTTACTTAACAACAATTTTAAATTTAGCTACTGATGCATTTTAAGTAAAGCAAATTTTTAAAAAATGAAAATCCTAAGACTCTCATATTTGCTCTTATTTGTGTGGAGTTTTTTTAAACAAGCCTCTTATCCCAGTGGGACCAATGTGTGTGCACATGTGTGTCTGCTCATAAAACGGTACTGAAAGGTATGAGAGCATAGGAATGCAGCTTTTGCAGGTAATAACTCTCAATTTCATTATTTCAAGGGTGGTTTTTTTTTTCCTAAATGTCAAGGAAAGTCCTGTTCACTCAAGACAATAGCAGTGAGAACCATTCCTGCACTTCCTAGCAGTGTGTGAGGAAACACATGTAAGAGGTAAGTCTGATAGCAACATAAGATACAATATTTTCCTCACTGTCTTTTATTACAGTTCTGTAACAGCTAGCTAGAGTGGCTGTTGTCTTTACCCCAGGCAGGACTCTCTTTCAGCTGTCTCTAACATCCCTATGTTGTGTCCAGAGACATAGTGATTTGACATATCTTTTACGGGGGGGCGGCGTAAATAAATGTTGCTTTGACAAGATATTACATTTTACAATATTGATTTGTTGTAACTAATATGGATGCATAGATATTCTTATCCATGGGCAAATCTGAGAGGATTAATCTACTCACAGGGTAAATTACACCCACACAAAGATTTATTTTAAAAGTGAACATGCAGAATGCAGCTCAACATTAAGTATTTTTATCTCCTTAATAAACTCTCCGAAATCAGCAAAAGAAAAGTAACATGTACAAGCAAAGAGTCGTCTGATAATTTTTCCTCTATAAAATCAGAAAGGCAGGAATTTTCAAGTTCTATGTTGTTTACTTGTAACCCAGTTCACCTAATTCAAGAATCTTTTCTGCATAAGTTGTCAAAACCAGCCACATGGCTCCTTGCTTTCCCAGGCTGTGGTCCTTTCTGAGCAACTGAATCACTGGCTGTGACTGCACCAGCGAGCGCTGTGGTGCTGTGGATGTGAAGTTAAGACCACAAGTGCTGAGGACCCACATCCATACCCTGTGTGCTCCTATGGGGTGGCTTTCCACAAGGTCTGGTAAGGTCCCAGGGTCAGCATTAGAGGTGCACAGCTCCTGTGCATTTTTGTGTTTAGTTTAACCCCAAGTGACAGCTGTCACGTTCCAACATGGCTCTGCCAGTGTGAGCTGAGGTACAGCAAGTAGAGGGCGATGGGGAGGTTTGCTGCCTCCTGATAACAACCAAGAAGCTGGCATAGCTGCACCCACTGGTTACACCTGCTTATGGACCTGCTCATCACGTCATGAAATCATATGCAGCAAACATCACTTTTGATCAGTTTTTGCTATCTGATCACCACTGAGATTAAAATAGAGAACCACAGGGCAGGGGAAGGTCAGTGGGTGCTGGATCCTGCAGGGAAATCAACCCTCTCCTCAGACCTCAACACAGCTGGACCTGGGCACTGCTCTTCACTTCTTACAACATCTGCAGGGCCATAGTTTGAGGGGGAAGACAGTTAAACCCTGTGTCACAGATGAAAGGACTGTAAATTATCCTTGACCACAATCTGAGAGTGATATGAGACAACTTAGCCTTGCTACTTGTCTAATTTATCTTCAGGTACTTAAATCCAGATCTCCTACCTATGAGAACACTGCTCTGAAAAATGTTTGCCCTGATCTCAGAAAGATTTTTCTCTGTGCTTTCTCCCTTCTACAGTAGCATTGTGCTGTCCAGCTCTGGATCACCCATGCATGCATGCATCTCTTAGATACCTCATCATGCTAGTGTTGAGGCTGGGTGATTCAAGAAGCTGACTTATCCATACAATGGCAATCCCATTAGACAACATCAAGGTCCAGTAAAAATATCCAGCATGTAAAAACCCCACAGGTTGAATGAAATACTGAGCTACATTATGCTGTAAAATCTGCAAGTATTGCTTTGTGGTGTTAATGATTAATATTAATATGAGTAATAGGTTTGGATGATGTGGACAGGGTGAATGGTAAAATGGATTTGGGTCTTTTTATTTTCTTTTCAGCTTGTTATTATCTAGAGAAAAAAACACTAATTACTAGAAACTAATAGCTGGTGTGTTACTTACCCTCTTAATTAGTACCATAATTATTAAGTGCAGTGATAACCACTAGTTAGAACACACTTGCTTTTTAAGACTTTGTTTATCTGTCTTCCCACTCCCTCTTTTTAATGACACTGACATCAGCAGAGTTGCTGAAGAGAGAATACCAACAATTTCCCCATGGGAAATGAGTCATTTTGAGTCTCCTGAACGCCGTGATGATTTTCATTCTGTTGTAAAATGCTTTTCACCTTTGAACTGCTGGCTTGTGTTAGATTCTGATATTAAAGCGCTACCATTTGAAATTGGGAGGATGAACTCAGGGGAGCAGAAAAGGTCACCTCAGCAGCACAAGCCTTGTTCAGTGTCTGCCATCTAGGAGGCAAGAAGGTGTCTGAACAACATGGTCTTCAGCTGCCATCTCTAAATCTTGAAGTGTTCAGTGAAGTGTTCCTCAGCATGTCTGTATAAAGCCTCGATGTCATTTTGGGATGTATTTTGTGTAGCCCCCACAATAACCTCCTGCTCTCCATCCCTTGGAGCAGGAGGCTGTGATGGATGCTGCCATCCCATGTGTCTGCAGAGTCTAGGAGTGTGGCACCTGCTGCAAGAGGAGGAGATGTCTGTTCAGAGTTCATCCATGCTAGAGTGAAATGTCAAGCAACTACATGTGGAATCTTAATAAAATAGCCATTTAAATAGAAAATTATGCATAAATACCTGCCAAAAATCTTATGCAGAGGTGATTGGTATATATGGGCCACCGCCAGAAGTTGTAAAAACACAGCCCTTTTATAGAACCTTAACTCTTTGCACATTGTAAGTGACTGAAGCCAGTGAATTAAGATGCATGGCGGAGGGGAAGAAAGATCTCTTGATTACAGAGCACAGTGTATGGCCATGCTTACATTGGATATGCTGTAGCACACCAGAAAAAGTACTTTGTTAGCTGTAAAATCTAATGGAAGGTGCAAGACATCCCAGCTCTTTCTGCCCCTGATTCTTGACAGTTTGGATTACAAAATGCTTAAAGGATGTAGATTCGAGAAGATGTGTTAACTATATGTACCCTCACTGTTTCTACAGCCTCATTAGTATGCACAGTGCTTCATGCTGATTTGACATTGTCTCTGCCCTGAGGAGCTTGAATCTAAAGGCAAAACCCTGTGACCATCTGAAATCTGAACATTTAAAGGAAAGCTCTGAAAAAAAAAGTACTCATGAGACTGTGAACAAATAGGTTTTACTTGACATGTCAAAAACAGGGAGCAGGCAGGGAGGCAGAGATAAACAACTGGAGTGAAGGAGAAAAATAGCTAAAGAGTCCTAATTGTTGTCAGCTTGATTCCAGCCTTGTTCACAGGGGCAGACATCAACGCCTCTTTCTCAGTGGAGGTATTTCTAATTTACACTGATCTAAGTGAGAACAGCCTCCATGCTTTTAGCCAACACCACTGCTGCTGGAGTGGTTTTAGCCCCTCGGGTCCCTTTGCCTTGTTCATTACATTATTTACAGGTGCACAAAGTCTGTGAAGGAGCAGGTAACAGAACAACCAGAGGTAGAATGGGCAGGCAGCTGTTAGTGCTTCTTCATGCAGGGACCCACTTGGAAGAGCCACAGGGTGATCTGTGCTCCTGCACATGAGGTAGCTCCCTGCACCTGAAGCTGGTCCCAGTTTTTCCAACAATACGGTGACCTTCCATACACATTGCTTCTATTTTGCCTTTCTGGTCATAGCCCTTTTGGTCCATCAGATAGAAGCAGCTGCAGCTCCAGTGTAGCCATTTTACAAGAATCTACTGCCTGCAGTGTTTATCTATCCTCTGACTTGTTCAAATGCTCCAAACTGATTTTCTTTCCTTCTTATAGTTGTGCCTTTCTCCAGGGAGAAATGGTGGCACCCAACACTCCCCACAGCACCTGGCTCAGTGACCTGCTGCCATGGGTGCCTGTTTGGTGATACACACTGGAGTTGCTCCTGTGATACAAGTTGCAGAGGCCTCAACAGCACTTTGCAGGGCATTAGAGCCAGTGCAGGTCTCTTTATATGTATCACCTAGAGCTGCAAAGCAGAGATTTGCAAACCAAGATGCTCTCAGGGTACATAGATGCAGGAAAAGAGCATGATTGCACCATTGCTTTGAGCCTGCCAGCCTGTGCAGCAGCTGAGCGCAGACCCTAACCTCAGCACAAGCTGTCAGCAGCCTGCAAGCCCCTTTTATTTGTCCTGTCTACGTGCACAAGCCATGTGGCACAGGCTGCTTTGGTGCTTGTGCCACATGTCACACATTCGTGTGTTGTCTAGACATACCCTCCACTCAGCCAGAGAAAACAGCTACCTCAGGGTAAAGCTAGTGTGCACTGCAGGAGAAATGAAGCTTGGAGGATGATTGTAATGTGCCTGGTGTCTTCCTGAGAATAGCAATCATCACAGAAATTGAGTCAGGATGAGAAGCAAAAGAAGCTTTTTTAGTCTGTGACCCGGTGGTCTGGAAAAGAAGGAAACCCACACCTCCTGTGTTAATTAGGCAGAAAGTTCTCCAAGGCAGCAAATAAATGCCCAGGCTGGGATGGAGGCACCCCATTGAGAGAGCACATGCTTCCCTGGTTCTGAGCTCAGCCACCAGCCCTCTGCAGCCCTCTGTGCCTAGCTGAGCTGGCAGCCCTGTCCCGCTGCCACTGTCCTGGCACATTCCATACTCTGCCATATCCAAATGCAGCTCTGTGCATGCAGCTGCTGCACGTTTGCAGGGTGTTTCTGAGCTATACAGAGCACTTGGTTTGGGCTGTGACAGGACTGCAGGCTATCTGTCGCATGGGGAAAAAGCCTTTTCTCTTCTTGCCTTCTGATTGTACATAGGCTTCAATATTGGCAGTAGAAGATGTTTTATTTCCTTGAGAGATACTCAGCCTGGGGGTGGTGAGGAGTTTCTTTTGTGGAAGACCAAATATGATCTGTCCTTTCTGATTTCCTGCTCTTGGCAGTACTGCAAGAGACAACAGGCTTCAAAAGAAACTCCCCTTTCTATGCTTGGCTTGTAAATGTCTCTATAGCTACACTAGTAATAGCATAGCTTTTGCTTTTGTTTGTTTGGTTGGGATTTTTTTGTTTCTTTTTGTTTGTTTGCTTCAATTTTGTTGTTGTTGTTGTTTGCTTTTGTTGTTGTGATGCAGCAAGAGATGGAGAGGAAAGAAAATGTTTTCTATTGAAGCTTTGGGTCCCATAGTGGGACCCAGCTCCCTGAGCGCTGGTCGCTTGAGGCTCACAAGGGCTTGACAGAGTGTTTTGTAAGGTCAATAATTGTCACATTGCCAGGCAAATGCCACTAGTCCATCTTGCCTGGAGGCTGGGGTGTCATGACATTTCTCACACCATTTTGGTTCATCTTTATATACTCATACAGACCTTTTCTTTCCTGCCTACAGCGGTTCAGTTTTGACTTTCAAGTCTGTCTTTTTACAGCCATACAAGTGTTTCCATGCAGCAATCAGAGGCGCTTTCAGCACAATATATATCTTGTGCTCTAATATAAGGCTTCCTTAAAACATTATGTACATTGGTATGAACTTTTGTGATCATGTAAAACCGAAAAATGCCTGTTGGCCTTAAAGCATTTTAAAGAAGCTGATGGTTACTGGGATAGGGATTAATAGCACAGTGCTTTCTACTTTCGTGTTAATTTTATGCTTTTTAGCACACAAATTGCATGCAATTGTAAGATGCTTACATGCACAAATGTCCATGTTCTGAAGTTGCCCCCCTATGTTTCCTTGGGGCCTCTGTGTGACATTTCTCTCCAGGAATGTTTTTAGTCACTGATAAATGATGTACTGATAAATGGTTTGCATGAGCATTAGGGTTAGAGAGTTCTTCCAGGCTTGATCTCCCCAGAGTGGCCTGAAATTTTTTAATTGTTCACAATAATGGCCCGTGGACAGGAGATAGTGTCTCTACAGGAAGTGCCAGGAAACTCAGTTCTGAAAGTTGCGCTGCTGCTCTGTGCACACAGCTTTCCCTGGGAGGAGCCCATTATTGGTGTGATTATCCTGAGAGGTCTCTTGTGAAGAACTGAGCTCATGGATGTTCCATACGTTGCACCAGGTTTCTTTCACTCTAAGCCTTAGAAATGCAAGCAAATAAAATAACAAAATGTTTAGAGCAGCAGGAGTCCAGGTGAATTGGTAATTGTCACACACAAAGATATTTGAAAAAGTGAAGGGAAGAATCATCTGCATGTCTTCCTTTTACTGAGAAAGTATATTGTTATTTATGAATAATTTTCATTGTTGAAGGAAAGTGTAATATACAATCAGAAAGACCATAAAAATGAAATGTATGAAGTGTAATTTACATTATATTGGAGAAGAGGGAATCGCTGGCAGGGAGAATGCTAGTTTATTTAAATACAAAATCAAATTATTTAGAATTGCATACTTAGATTGAATTCTGTAGCAGAAGTAGTTCATAATTCTCCCTGCAATAAAAACATGAATTCTGGTGCCCCAGCTTGTATTTGTATCCCCAGACCATGCAGGAGTCTGGGGCTGGGACAGTCTTTTGCTGCAGCAGGAGTTGAACAAATCTAGAGCTGACTGAAAGGCAGTTTTCTAAAAGGTTTCCCATCCCCACAACGAGTGAGAGAAACACTGAGACAGTCCCACCCAGTCCTGGACTCTAGTGTTGTTGTTATGGGAGTGCTAACAGACCAAGTCTCCTGTTACTGATGCCTCAGCTAAATTACCACCATGTGTGCTCAGGCTGGGGGGCTGAAAGCATTGGGTTTAAGAGGTGGTGTGTGCATGTGCCCATGTAAATACACATTCTTAGTAGGTGGTGAATAATGGTTGCTACCTCTTGCCTCTAAGGAGTGTGACTTCTAATTAGTGAATATGTTTATCCCCAGAAAGGCTCTGGCTCTTCTAGGCTGTGCTAGCCTCATACCGTGCTGCTCTGCTGGAGCAATCCTGCCCTTCTTTTCTCCCAGCCCTTTACAATGCCCCACAGTTTCAAGGCACCAACTCTGCAGCCAAGGACTGCTTTATCAATACAGACATATGCTCCTAAGGTACAAACAAAACACTTTCAGTGCTGCTGTAGAGATGCTGCTATAGAGAAAAAGTGGAGCTGTGTGCCTCTTTCTTGAAGCCATCCCCACAGCTGAATAAAGCTGCTTGTGTTCCTAGAGTTACTGGATTGCTGTATGCCTTGGGTTGGTGCAGAAGCAGAAGCTGTCACTGTTCTTCTTTCTATTCTTAAAGAACAATCAATTTTTAAATGAGGTTTGCTATTCATTGTCAACACTTAGACACCTTCAATATTTAGACCAAAATATTCAATTATTTCTATAGATCCTCTTTGGACTGTCAAGCCTGTGTAACCAGGGTTACATTTGGGATGCTTTCTGTTCTCTCTTTCCATTCCTTTTGTTACAGAGCTAGTAACAAGACCTGGAGCATTCTTTTGCATGTTCCTGGAAGACAAAGTTATCACAAAAAGGAGTAAAACAGAATATTCATTTAGTTCCTAAGATGCATTTGGAGGCTGGTACTGCTGGATTTGTGTAGGTAGATGTTGCACCTGATTTATAGGACTTGTGATCAGCAAAGAAAGTTTTTTGCTTTTGCTGTTTTAGTCTGCCGGTAATGGAGTGTGAACAGGCATGAAATGTCATAATCTCAGTTTTTTACACTCCTATATTTTACCATAAAATTGATTGCTTTCTCGGATTTGAGAAACTGGACTGTGCTGAACAGATTAGGGTCTGTTAGTACTTGGCAGCCCTGCACATCCTTTAAACAGATAAGCACTCAAAATGGGTTATGTACTATTGGAAATTCTACCCAGAAAAAGATGACTACTTCCACGAAGAACATTTTTTCATCTCTCTCTGTTGACAGAAAAACAACCCAAGTAATGTGAGTTTATAGCATATCAAATCACTGCCAAGGGAAAAGTGTTGCTTAAATGCAGCTTGAACCTGCTCTTTGGACTGGGAAAAGGAGTTCTTACTGAAATGCAAACTTTTGTGGGTGCTTTCTCCTTTTCACAAAAAATGACAGTTCCTGAGAAAAGGAAAAAAGCCTCTATCTTGGAGGTGTGGGTTTTAATAAAGACTCAAATGTTCTGGTGAGAGCTGAAGGAGGCTTTACATTCTGACCCAGCAGGGCAGAAGTGCAGGGAGTAAAGGAGGACTATGCCTTATGAAATACTGCTTTAGAATGTTCTGAAAGATTTGTTTCCCCTGACAATAAGTTCCATTTGCTGTCGTGATTAGCTACTTCCTCAATCACTGCCTTTATGCATTCAAGGGGAAATTCCAGCTGCTGCTCTTGGTTACCTGTAACACTGTGTGTGTGTAACTATTCTTGGCAAAAGATGCCTGGAAAAGAGCAACAAAAGAAAAAGCACTTTTAAGAAAACTTCCTCCATCTGAATGCTGAAATAAAGCTTGGCTAAACATAACAGATGAAAGACAACTTCATGTCGCAACTGCCCTGAGTCATGTGGATGGTAGTTCTTGTTGATGCCCAGAGCCTCTGGATGTCTGGTTGCTACATCTGCACATGAGGCTGTGTAACGTGCTCCGAAAGCCACAGGCTCTGCCCCACTTCAAGAAAGGCCTGGAAAGATGACTGATGGCTCAGAATTACCCGCAGGAAGCTCTGCTGTTTCCCTTCGATTGATGAAAACTATTTGGAAGAGGTTTGCTACATAGGGCTGCAGTTGGACTGGCAGCAGCAGAGTGGGGGCCAAACTGCAGATGCCTGAACTGGTGCAGTGGGATAATGTTGTTGTGAGCTGGGCTAGATCAGCCCCAGGAAGGAAAGAGTTCAAAACAAGTTGCACCTACAGCAGGACAATGAGTGTTACAGGGCATCTCTGTGCTGCATGCTTCAGCAAGTCTGTATTTTATTCACACATGACTCTAGGGGGCCCGTGTATAAGGCTGTGTATAGATTAAATGTCTGCATGAGGCAAATGAGATAGTACAAGCTACTCCTTTTTACCCTTACAACACCTTATGAATAATACATAGCTCATGAATAATTTGCACAACAATCTATTCCCAAACTTAGGATATTACACAATTTTTTTTTTCACTGTGAAAGTAAACAAAGGGGAAATGTTATCTGTCAGGGTAAAAGGGGACAGGCAGCTGCAGGAGCAAGAGAGCTGGAACTCTTGCTTCCCTTGAGGAAGCAACACTTGTGGGCACAGGAGCAGCGCCTGCTCTTGCTCCATGAGCAATCCAGGAAGAAAATGAAAGTCTGCCAAATTTTTAAAAATCATTCATTTTATTACAGCATTACTCAGTGTCTGTAACTTCATGAAATATTGTTTGGAATGCTGATTGTTTAGATGGGTGTGGATATAAAATCAAAAGAAAATGGTGCCCTTGGAGGCAAGGCCATAGTCATTTATTTCAGCCTGAAGTGAATAAATAGTCACTATTATTCTTCAGCCTTTTGAGTGCTTTTTGTGCTCTTATATCTGTGAATGATTGTATAGGGGAAGGAGCAAGGAAAAAGCAACCTGCTTAAGATTGAAAATAAGTTCTAGGCCTTTTCTCTGCTAATTTTGTCTTAAGATTCCTGCTGAGCCTCTGTGATACTGGAAGAAGCTGAAGAGCTTCTTTTCACACTCATTATTTTCATTTTTTGTTTTGGCCCTTCTGGATTTTCCTGGGAGCACCTCCTAGTCCCAGCCTGTGAGCTAGGGGATTTCTCTTCCATTTTTAAAGCTTGTCCTCTCCAAATACAAAATATTCTGGTTACTTCAGAGACACAAGTCAGCCTTTGCCAAGCATTGTTCACAGAATGCAGCCAGAACTCCTTAGGCTCAAAAGTTAAGTTTTACTTGGTCTAAAATTAACAAACTTCTTCAGGCGACCTAAATAAAAATAAGAGTTGGACAGCTCAGTAGCTGTGGGGTTTCACATAGGGGTTAGATGGGCTGTGCTGGTGCAGAAGTAGCAGAAAATCGAAACAAATACTGTATTGCAACCAAGCCACCTGCATCAAAGGCATTTGAAAGAAGGAAACTCAGGCTTTTTTTTTTTAATTTTTAAGTATTTCATTTCCATCAACTCATTTTTTGTAGGCTAACATCTGCCCTCTTTGGAGGTGAGGCTTTTGCAGAGGTGTAACTGCCATCTACTGACTGCAGCACTGAGGGTCTCCCCTGCCCGCTCAAATCATTCTCTTCAACAGCTTGTATGGGAACAGTGATGTGCTCCCTGCCTCAGGGGACAAGGATGAGGTTATCCAGCAGATTGTGCCTGTAGTTTACATGGAATTAACTTTGCAGACCTGCATCTGTCTAAAACAAGCCTGTATGGCTGCAGTTAGTTTCCTAGCCTTTTGTCTGTCTTTCTCAGAACACCAGTCTGTGGTGAACTGAATTCCCAGTGACACTGGAAAAAAATCAAGGAGGGTGTTGTGGTGCTTCACAAGCTACTGATGAGTCTTTTGCTTAGCTGTGAAGAGTAGCTGACAAACAGAGTGGTCTGGCTTTTTGAGGCTATCCCATGAAGGACACTTGCTCCCAAGGTGCCCTTGTGCTGCAATGCTCTCTGTAGCCAGCAAGGTCCTCTGTCAAGGCCAGAGGGCTCTAGCAGGCATTAATGACACTTACCAACATCACCTAAGGTCTCCCCTCAGTTACATCATAGCAGGGCTGGTCCTAGCCCATGTCAGCTGTGCCCCTGCATGGCTATGGATCCCTGCTGATCCAGACCCTGACTGGTGACCCAGCTCCACCTCAAACCTTCCTTGTTCCCAGGGATCACTGGTCTGGGTCCAGCTCTAGTCACCATCTCTGCACCTGACTGCAGTCTTACTTCTTAGGTTCACTTCAGAACTTTGTCACCACACACTTTCCTGATTGTCTGGACTCTTGGTTGGATCTGGCTGCTGGACCCTAGCCTCTGTCAGCAGGTGCTCAGTCATCCTGATCCTATAAACTGGGGTAGTCAGTTATGTTGGTTGGTTTGGAGAACCTACAGAAAGTACTTGCTTCTTCCCAGGTGTTACAATTTAGCTGAGCAATGACTGCTTGTGACACTCCTCCCTGGTGAGAGAAACAACCCACACAAACTAGTATTAAAATACCTAAACAGACTCAAATCATTTTGATACCAACTTCCATGAGGCACTTTCGTATTTCATATTAACTGTTCTGCTTCAATTCAGCCCACTGTTTGTTCTCCCTTTGATACCATTGTTTTCATGTTTGCTGTAACTTAAGCAAAATCAGAACGGGACACTGTAAACTTCTCTAGAAGTGGCTGTGAGGGTAGGAATTATAGAAGAAAAGGTCTAACTGATTCGTATGATTTAAAAAATGGTGCTGGTTTACAGCTTTTGGACTTACTTCTGGAGCCAATCCTTTGAAAATCAAACCAGAGCTCAGGGATTTCAATTTAAATCAACCTGAGAAATCACAAATTCAGTCATCACTGCTGAAATGTGACTCGCTTGTTTGCCACAGCATGCAAAAAGTCTGTTCTGTCTGAAACTATAAATTAACTAATGTTAGCTTTGAAAAGCTGGCAGGTCTCATCAAGCCTCACAGATAGCACAAGTGGAGATTCATAGTTATAATGAAACTTGAAAGGAGCAAGCTGAGGCTGCTCTTCATTGCTTCACTTGCTCTCAAGTAAAATATTTCTTAGTATAACCAAACTCTCTCAAGTTTGCATTTTAACGTTCAGCCCACTTTGAAATGTTTCAAGATATATTTCAAATTGAATTTGTTTTGGATGTTCTGAGCACAGAATGAAAATAGTTTGTATAAAAATACTATTTAATATGATTGCCAACTCTTTTACTTTGGAGGCTTTCTCCCAAATTCCAAATGGCTGCTTAAAAGTACAAACATTTACATATATAGATGTAAATCTGGCTATAATTTTTATTTTGCAGACTACATTTCAGTACCAAGACATGGTGTTAATACCTGTAAGAGATACATTCCTGGGTTGCAGAATCAGGTTGGTGTATTTCTTTCTAATAAATCTCTGTACTTCAAAAATATCTTTCTTTTTTGAAAGGTTTTGAACATCAGTTGTCAGGCTGTATTTTAGAAATACAGTTCTGTACTACATTTTCCCCTCAGACAAATGGATGCTGTAACTTGAGCTCACAAAACAGAAAATCTTGATCTTTATGAGTTTTTGGGGGGCATATATTTCATTTATTGTTATTCCCATCCAATTAGGACAAACTTGCATACAAAGAATGAAATCAGAGGCAGGTTATTTGTCTTTATTTTTCAGTACCAGTGGTGGGAGTGTGTGTCTCCATACAGGTGAGAAAGTATTCTTCCATTCTATAGTATTTCCCCCATCTGAATGTTTTTAATCTTGGAGAAAATGAGAATACAAATTTTTCCCACTGAGCTTTGAAGACTTCTAGGGAAATAAACAGTCCTGCTCACGGGGAAGTTAGCCTACGTGACTGGGTACATTCAAAAGGTTATGAACTGAAAAAAAAAAAAAAAAACACACACACAAAAACCAAGAAGCAAAGTCCTAAATTGGATTGCTGGCAGCAGCTCCTCATGTTTCACTTAAGCCAGTTTAGTTTAAATGATTTTCCTTTTTGTTTGCCAGGAAAAACAAGATGCTTTGCTTAAGTTCATTACATCTAACATTTTAAGTAGGTGAGTACCCAGCTATGCTCTGTTTCCTGTGTACTGAACTCTCAGATGAAAGCATCTTTGTATGAGGAGTTGTCATTTTGCTCCTATTTGGATGTGGAGCACCTGCCGTTGTGCACTCTCATGGAGAGTCCATTTGTGCCCTCTTGTTAAGCTCCTGTGTTTGCAGCCTCAGAAACTGTGATGCTTAAATATGAGGGAAATGTATTTTTTCTCCCACAAGCTTTTATTCTTTGCTTCTCAACATTAGGCACAACTGAGATGTTTCTCTCCTATGTCATGAATAAGGGCAGACTTAAAGCACAAATATGATGCCTATGCTTGCTGGTCCAGATTCCCTAATTGCCTACAGAGATGCTGGCAGTTGTATGAGGTGTGAGCCAGCTTTCTCATTGGCTACAATGGACAAAATGACCAGTGTTGCTCACCTGCTTGAGCTAATGTGGACACAGACATGTTCACAACACAATAAATATTCTGCATCAAGCTCTGCCCTATTTGTCTTCTGCCTGAGACAGGCTGGCTGGCTGCTTGGTGCCATGGTGAACAACATGTGCCTTGGGATGCCCTTTCACAAGGATTTATATCACGCCAGAACAAGGTGCTTTCCTCTCAGACATTACTAAAGATCTGTAACTTGTCCCAAATCATCACAGCTCTTCTGAAGAATAAAAGCATTTTTAACTCTGTGACAGTTTTCCTCAACCACATCTGATTTAGCAGGGGTGCAGATACACTGGCGGCTTTGCTGTCATTCTCTGCAGTGCTGTTCCTGGATAAAACAGGGCCAGATGCACCTCACTGGTTGTGTGCCAAAGACCATTTAGGACACAAAGAAGTCTTGCTGGTTTGGACTAATCTCATTTTAAAGCAAAAGAATTGAGATGGCAAGTATCATGAGGAATGATGGAGAGCTAAAGGACAATCTCAGTTAAAAGACTGTGAGTAACTTGAGGAAGACACTTCAAAGCACTCTCTTGGGCTAAGAAGAAATCCAGCCTCATCCAGGGTCTGTAAATAAGATCGCCCCCAGGGTTATGCTGCTCATGGAATGGTACAACGAAATTCTTTCTGCAGACCACGGGCTCAGTTTGGATGCTGGTGTTATTACAGTTTCCAAAAAGCCTTTATGAGTAAGTCCTGCAAAGATGATGGAAACCCAGCAGCTTGGCTTCTTCCTGGCGCCTGCCCCAAGCACCACACAAACACAGTAATTGTTGCTGCACAGTACTGCAACTGCAAGCCAGAACAGCCGTAAGTCCTCTCCACTTTACATAAAGGCCTGTTCCTTTATTTGAAAAACCCAAAAATTAAAAGTTAAATGCTGCTTTAAGGGCTTTTTCTTCAGTTCTAGCACCCTCTAAGCTACTCAAATGGACTTCTAAAGGACATGCATGTAGTGCACTGTGGGTAAGGATTAAGCAAGCCCAGATTAATCACACAGGGAGTAATCAAATGTGGAAACACCCTGACTTTTCCCCTTGGGGGAGTTCAAATGAGCAGCAGTGTTCGGAGCAAGCTTTGTTGTTGCTTAGAGCCACCTCCTAGCTGGTTTCCTAATGGCAATGCAAGAGTTGATGCAATACTGCCTATTAACCTTTTATTTTTACATTCTGTGTATTTTTATTGCAAAAGATAATAGGGAGACCAGTGTGCTTGGCAAATCAGGTTTATTGATATCCAACCATGGTGTTACCATCATGACTGGAACACACAGAGTAAACAATGGGATATTTTGCTCTTTTTTTAGAGAGAAAATGCCAGGTGTTTTAAAGCAAGCTGTTAGGGGACACAGTAACAAGTTTTATTTTAGAAATGGTCACTCTGTGCTGCCTGGAAATTGAAAATGTCCCTTGCAGGTATCTGTTTCAGCACTTCCAAACCAACTGTCACCTGAAAGCTTTGACCCAAGTTTCACACAGAAGGTGAAATGGGTAACAGTAACTAAGTGGAGGCATGAAAAATGTATTGTCTTTTTCTCCCTGGAGAAGAGATCCATTCTGTTGAAGCTGGAGAACACTTGGAAGCTCACAAAGCTCCTTTTCATTAGAGAAATGAAAGCCTCATCATCCCTAGAGCTCTTAATTAGGCACCTTTTGCCATTCACACAAATCTGTGTCTTTGCTGTCAAGTCCTATTTGTTTTAAAAATGGATTCATTCATTTCAGCTCTTTTGTTGGGCAGCAAAAATGGATAGACCAAATGAATCCAAACACTTTGTAAATTGTAAGCGTTTTAATATAATCAGTAGGACCATGCCAAGCCCAGAGAACAAGCCTGTGCCGATGCTTTGGTGCAAAACAATCACAGAGCAGGGACAAAACACACGTTCAAAGCAGAGAGGGCTACATGCAAACATGGAGCATTAGCTCCCCACAGGCCTATGTGGTACTCTTGCATTTATGGTGGATGCAAATCCTCAGGCATTGCTTAGGAAGGGTCAGAATGTATGTGCTAGGTTTTAACAGTATTTAGGTTGAATGTGTTCAACATAGAAATAGTTTTAATGTTTTATTTAAAGGTGTTGCCATTTCTTTTTCACCACCTCCTGAAAAATAACAACTTTTAGGTACTGAATATAAATTTATACAGAGATTTAACTGTATTTGTAAGCCTTCCTTTGAAGCATTTCTGCATTATGATAATATCCAGGGTTTTAATTCATGCAGGAAACAACTGCTCTCGCACAAACATGTAAATGTATATGTGAATGCAAGTATTTGCATGTAAATGTTGTCATTATTTCCTTGTTTTAAAAATCTCAATCATCCTTGAAACAGGTACAAGACAATAACCATCGCTAGTGGAACCTGTGTAAAGTGTCAGGAATGCATGTCTGGAGTTCATCAGTGAAGTCAGGCAACGATGACATTGAGCCTCACCATCCAGGAAGCTGAGCCTTCCCTGTGTGTGGTTGCTTGCTTTCCAGGCTGTGAAGTCTCCAATTATCTGCATTTTCAGGTTTGGCTGCTCTTTTCAAGGGTTGGCACTAAAGCTATGGAAGCTTTTTGCATAGAATTTTGTGCAAACACTTTGAGTTTTCCCAAAAGTTGTATTTTAGTTTTAAAGCTACTATACAGCTGTTCTTTACATGGATAGAGCCCAATATTAGTGTGCTGCATTTTGTAGCAGAACATGGGTACAAGAAAAGGTAAGTATTCAGCTTATGAGGACACTGCATGTTCTAGGCAGAAAGAGTTTTAAATAAAGGCAAACATGACTAGAGGAAAAGACTCAGTATCATTGGTTGGAAGTCTTATAGGAGTCATTTTCACGTTGACTATTTGCTTGTCTTTTCAGTATATGCATCTTTCTCTTTAAGAGCGGTATCGGTTCAGGTTGTTGCTCACTGTTTTGTGGATGTGCAGATGAGCTATACTGAGACAGACTGAAAGCCTTTCCTCCCATGTACATGGAGGAATAGAGACTGTGTGTCAGATGTGCTGTGTATCCTTGCAAACTCCCATTAGCCAAGTTGTACTAATACTGATGGCTCAGCTGTCAATATTGAGTTTTATTAATTTTTTTCTCAGCCAGTTACAAGCACTTGCCAACAACAGTATCAGTTTAAGAAATTACAAATCCTCACCTCTTGTATTTCTGTTTTGTTGCTGGTTTTAGTTTTGAGTGCCTTTTTTTTCCTTATTCTTATTTTATTGATTGAAGCTTGAAATTTCCATAACCACCCTGAGAGTCTTGCTGACAAAGCAGTGTAAGCAAATTGTTTGAGAGATACCAGTTTCCTTGAGGACTGAATGTAAAAAGATTTATCGAAGGGGTTCACACAAGGAGGAGCTTTGCTCTGTCTCACAAGTAGACAGTGCTTGCAATGCCCAGCTCAGATTGCTGGCCTATACACAAGGCAGATCAGATAGTAGACATTGCCAATGAGGTCTCTTCCAGTGGCAGGTGCTCTTTGCTGCAGCATTTAATAGACAATGTTCTGGACGTTTCTGCAGCCTATATTTTGTTATAAAGGTGTGAGGTGGTCGGTGTCTATACCCTGCATATGCATTGGATTAGCTGGAATTTGCAGCACAAGTTCCTTTGAATAGTGACAGTGAACATCAAGGCATGATGGAGCTGTGCAAGACCTAGCATTAAGACTCTCACTTATTTAGTCTCCACTGTGTAAAAATACACTTGGGTCTCAACCTGCAAAAATTCAAAGTGAAACTCTGCTCGGAAAAGCAGTTTCGTCTTGTAGTGTATATCAGAGCCAGGCATCTGGTGGTGTCAAAATGAAAATGTGACATGTTGTGTTTAGCTAGACCTGCGATGAATTTTGAAAAACTGCTCAGGCCTGGAAAGTTTTACATGGTTTGGGAGTTGGATGAGCTGCTAAAGTGCTCAGTTTAGCTATAGCAGATGCTACAGATCTTGCAAATGTGTTGAGCAGCACAAGTTCAGCAAATCTCAGGTCTGAAAGATGAAAGTCATCAGGGTAGAATATCATGAACCATGCAAAGCCTAAGCTGTTTCTCTCGTTTGTGTCTGAGCATGGGACTCCTCCAGTAAACCACTGAGTAGCTTGCAAAACATTACAAAAATCTGCAGCTCTTTGCTTTGCCAACAGGTTTTTTTAGCCAGTGACACAATCTCTTCATTAAAGGTGTAGAGTCTGGCCAGGGCTTTATAGTTTGTAAACTTCAATCAAATTTTGTGTATTCAGTTCAAAGTTGTGTTTCAGACCTCAGTAAATCACAATTTGCATCTTTGCATTTACCTTTCCATCTGAAACTAACGCATTCATATTGACCATGCTTGGAACTTCCCTCTCTATGGTAGGAGGGCACATGAGAACAGTCCGAATTCCAGTTTTTCCCTTTCCATTGTTTGGCTCTGACTCAAGACACAACATCAAAATCCAGAGCTGTCAGGCTTCGTCTTGTTCATCTCAGTTTTAGGTGAATAATGGAGCACCTTAGTCCCTGAAAACAGTGCAGCCATACACCACCTCTTTACCCATCATCACCTCCTCCAGCCTCCCAGCAGGTTTGGGACCACGGCACCGTGGCCAGCTGGTGTCATACACACTCAGCAGTGCAGTCTGTTGTGCTCAGCTGCCTTGTGTCCACAGCTGTACAGAGGCCCCACGCTCCTGCCTCCCACCTGCGTGCAGGCGGGTATGCAGCCCTCGTATTTGCAAACAGCTGTGTTACAGCTGCTGTGATTGCTCCCTTGAGGATCCATCATGCTGGGGAGTCCTCCAAAGCTGTGGAGCTACAGCAGCATCTCCTCAGTGTGACAGATCACACCCTTACAAGGTTTGGGAGTGGTTTTTTTTTTCTGGCTATAGTATCAGATGATTGCAGTTAGAGGGTCTTGGGCAGTGCAGAGGTGCAGAGGGCACTGCACAGTGTGGTGCTGGGAGCAGCCCCTGTGGGTCAGCTAGACACTGACCCAAGTTAAAAATCTAATTCTTGACAGGACAGCACTGCCACTCCCTTGCCTCCAGAGCCATATAGCTGTGTGTTCCTTTGGTGTGACAAATAAAAGAGGCTTTTACAAACCTCTCTTTACATCTTCCCAGTTCACTTAGCTCCAGTAACTATTGACAAGTCTAATTACCACCACATGACTTAATTTAGCATGGGACAATATCAAAGACCCGAAGAGCTTCCATAAACGTGTAGCTTTTACCTCAAATCTTAGCAAGGCTTAGAACATGTCACTGGCAATATCTCACAGATATTCACAGCAGTCCAAGTTTTACTGACAGATAGCAGATACATTGTTGACATTCTACAAACAGCTACAAATAAAATTTGTAACATTCAATTAACCAAATTGGAGCTGGAAGGAAAATGTGTTAGGGAAAGGAAAAGAAATGCTTCCTTTATGTAACAATAAAACTGCATTAAAAAAAAAAACCCACAACCTGACAATATCAAATATTTTTCAATGTGGTCTGCTCAGGACAGCATAACAATGCAAAACTGAGTAATCCCAGGAGAATGCTGTTCCACAAACATGCAAACCTCCTACAGCATTTCAGTTAAACTGAAAGTCTGACACAATTTTCAGTCCAGATTGTGAAGTGGTGGAAATAATGCTTTGGATATACCCATTCAGTGCCTTCCTCATTAATCACTGACGTGAATTATTTTGTTTTCAGTAGAACTAATAATCCTACACTGGCTCTGGCAGCCCCTTCATGTGACTAACTGCACACACTCAGGACACTCCCAGGCTGATCTGTCAAAAGTAAGAGTTGTGGAAGGTGCTGTATGGCCCAGAGAGGAAGTACAGGTAAGCCACTGATCCCTCTCTGCTTTGCTGTTGCATTGGCTTAATTGTGTAGGATGCCACGGGAATCCCTCCTCTCCCTCAGGCAAGTGAAGGTAACATGCTGAGAGAAGGAATTTTTCTGTTTATTTCGGTTTGCTAACAGTAAAATTAAATCCCCAGCAAACGCATATCTGGGGTAGCACTTCCAGGGACAATCTGTTCTATCATGTTTGTGTAGGCTGCAACCAGATCGATAAGTAAAGTCAAATGCTGTTGAACAAAGGCATCAGCAGTGCCCTCAGCTCAAGCCCAATGTGTGTGAGAAGGGAGCTGTCAGCTTGTCCACAGAAAACTCTTCATCTTAGAGCAGAACAAGTTCTGTAATTCAGGCAGCAATGGATAGGAGTCCCTACATTCTTTGTCTCTTGGATGATAACCCTTTTTCTCATATTTTCAATGACTGGGAGATTTTAATGACTAGGAGCCCTCAGTGATTAGGCTGAGACATATGATGTGGTGAAGACTCAAAGGATGCATTAGTCACCATGTTCTTTGCTGAGTGAGACTTATGTTAAAACCACAGTCAGAGGAAGGAAGTTGTTGTCAGTCCTGGGTGAAGAAACTGAGGGGGTTTACACTTTTTAAAGTTTCATACATTACAGTCTTCTGAAAGATTCATTGAACCAGGGGTCCCAAAACAACAAATAACCCATTGTTAAAGGAACTTGAGGGGTTCTGAAATTATTTGGATCCATTACCATCTCCATTATGCTTACTCCATTGCCTGTGTTTATAAGAAGCAGTTCTGTGCTTTAAGAGAGCTGAATTTCTCTGGCAAATCCCATCACTGGCTCTAAGGAGAGCTTACACATGTAAAGAAAGAGTGAATTACAGAGGTTTGCAGCCTCATGTGGAGAGAAAATTGCAGGATTCATAAAGCAGTAGCTGGAGGAAGTGTGTACAGATGCTTCAGAAACCTCTTGTGCAAACAGACAACACATTAACTCATAGACTTAGAAGCAGGATTGATTAACTTTGTCCTTCAGAACTCGGTCACTTAACTACTTAATTGCCACCACAGATGCTATTGAGACCCCTCTGGGATGACTTTTTTTATAGAATTGAGCCTATGATATCTAGGTGCTTCCCCCAAACTAATCATCTCGTTCATCAGCTCTCGATGGAATTAGTGTCTGGGCTCTGTGACTGTCTTCATTTTTTTTAATTTACAGTCCCTGACTACTTATTATTTTTTTAATATTGCACCCTAGACATAGGATAGCACCTAACAGACCTGACTGTATGCACTTGATTTTACCCCTTTGATTTTCAATTTAGAAACAGTTGACTCTAGATGGGATTTATTACAGCATGAAATACCTGATTCAGCAGGTGTAGCATCACATGCTACCTTCCTCAACAGCTGATGCTTCTTGAATTCGCTTCCAAGTTTAGACAAGGTGCTAAACAAATTAGGAGATGTGACAATCATGGACATTTGCATCTCAAAGCTTCACTGCATTGCTCAGTATCAAAATGTGAGTCAGAGTTTGTGATCATCACCACACCAGATATAATTATGTTCAGTTTTACAAATCATGAAGCGTTCTGGTTCACTCAGGAAGCTCATAACATTTACTTTTTGTTCAGTTCAAGCAGAATTCATTGTATTTCACTTGAGAATTTGATGTGAGGCTAGTTAAATAAACATATTTGACTCTAGAGGTGATAACTCCTATATGTTTTTTAGTTCTCCTTCTCTGTGTTAACGATGTCCACTTGTCTACCACAGCCTTGTCACATGTAAGCATGCACTGCGTATACCTACACAAACCCCTGAAACAAACCACCCTTGTGAGGCAGTTTCTCATCAGGTGTTGTCAGCAGGACCTCTAGATCACATTAGAAAAGCTCTGCAGAGCAGGGCACTTCAATAACCAGCTGTGCTAGACCCCTAGGAGGTGCCTGGTTGTGAAACCTTCCCAAATGGTACAGTCCTTTGAAATAATTTCTCCCCTCTGTATGGAAAGTTGCTCTAACTGTGTGCTGGTTTGAGGCCAGCCAGAACATCTCTTGCCCCGAAAGGGACAAAAGAATGACACACGCAAACGGATTGGAGAGTGATGGAAAAAGTTTAAATGGAAAAGCAAATTGGTGAAGCTACAGAAAACTACAAATTACAAAGCATAGTGGAAAAGAACATCCTAAAGCATACAGAATCCCCTCACAGGATTCCCAAAACCTTCCCAGTCCACCCTTCCTCCCCCCTGTGGGTCTACCCAACCCCACAGGGCTCTTCCTTCCCCCCCCCCCCCCCCCCACTGCTAGGCAAGTCTCAGGCTGGCCAGGTCTGAGACTGCCCCCCCCTCCATTCTCCTCCTGGCATTAGGCCTAGACAGGCCTAAGAGGCCTTGAGGATACTCCCCCGGCATTACCCGATAAGAGAGGACATCTCCCATGGGAGCAGAGAGGGAAGAAAGAGGAAGAGAATGACTCTGCAGATGGCCTTATAGGGCGCAGGATTTATGGGTAGAAATATGCCGTTTCCTGTGTCCACCCCTCTGGGTGGGCACCCAGGACACCAGAGGTGTATTTCATGTAGCAGTGGCAGGGGGCATCCAGCCTAAACTGCCACAAACTGCATTTTAAGTAATAAAATGTCCTATGCGAGCTTGGCAGAAGGGGATTTTGAGGAGCATGGTTTCTACAGTGCTGGGTTTTGAAGTTTGCTTAGAGACCTATTTGAGTTGCATTGCCTTGATAATCTCCTGGAGCTATTATAGTTCAAATGCAAGGAAGGACTAGGGAAAGGCTGCTGACCACCCTAGATCCATACCTTACATGGAAGCTGGGTTTTTTCCATGGGTTTTCTCATGCCATGCAGGATCTTGGGGCTGCCCCCACCAAGATTCTTTTCCCAGCTGACCTACTGCCTCTTCCAAGTCCTGCTTCAGCCTGTTCTCACATAAAAAGATGCCCTGAAGCAGCTCTTCTGCACATACAGAGGTTTCTAATGCTCATCAGTGGCAACAAAGTATCAGACTTCTTCCAAGGAGAACAACTAATGATGAGAGCACACAAAATAGGCTGTTACAAGCAATTATCTGGAAGGCAGAATGAGGAGGTATGAGAGTTAAGTCAGATGTGCAGCAGACTGAGTACACACTTTGCTTTTGTTATTAAGAAAACATGTGACACACTGAACGCATCTTCTAACTTTCTGGAGCCAGTGAACATTCTTTTGATTTGTCCAAACTAAATCAAGGAGCTGGGTGAGCTGAAGAAAGAAGCAGTTCTGTTCAAGCTCTTCCCCTGACCTGAATTCCTGGTTGAAAAGCCAAACAGTTTCTTAGCTGAAAAGTAAATGTCAAAAGATACTAGAATTCAATTATTTCTTATTTCCACCTATCACAGAGAATTAAGTGAGAGGGATTAAGTGGCTAAATGTATCAACCAAACCAGCAGTGAAAACAATATACTCCCTTTCTACAACTGTAAACAATTACTACTTTGTGATTTGGAAACTGTCAATTAGCCCTAACCACAGTGAATCAGAGATTCTTTCCTCGTCTAATGGAAATAGAGCAGCTCACCGTCACATCAGTATAGATTGCATTAACCTTAATGACTCCTGTAAGGCTGAACCTTGCCTTGGCAGGCAGATTGAACACCATGCGTTGTAAGCCTTGCCTTTAACTTATCTTTGTAAAACTTCCATTGATTCTACTCTAATTTAAACTAGAAATACAGAAATTGTCAGGTGCAGCAGATCACTGGTGCAACTAATTTGATTTTTTTGTTGCTAACTGTAACCAGTGATGGAGGGAGTCGGGGAGGGGAAAAAAATCCCTGTCTTTTCCTCCTTTCTCTTTCCTCTTGTATCCTTCCCCTGATTTGTTTAATTAAGTGTGATGTGATGCCATAGAGGAACAGATTTCTTTACCTCCAGCTGATGACAAGTTTATGTATTGAGATGGAAACATTAACAGCTCTTGAATCTAGAGATGATATTCTTGCTAGTGTAAATGTCAAATCCCAGTCTGGAAATAATTCATCTGTATCTCCTGTATTAAATAGATTAGTCTAAGAACTTCCCAAATTCATTGTCGTGAGCCTTCTTTATTTTTATCATTGAATGCTTCCTTTCAGTGGAAGCAACCATGTTACTCCATGAGCACTACCATCTGCCACATCTCCTCTTTCATTATTAATCCCTGGCTAAAGTTTATTTGGTGAATTTGATAGGAGTTCCTCTTAGCCTTATCCGAGTGTAAAAAAATCTAACCCCTTCAGTTGCAGGGAATATGTCTTTTCATGTTGCATTTCTATAAAATTGCTAACTCTTCATGGGAAGAAAGATATCTCAGCTAGAATAATTTCTTCTTGGCCTAAAGGTTGCTATAGCTCTATTGATTATATTCTCCAAAATATCTGTTGACTTGAGTTCCCACCCTGCATTAAAGTGATTTTGCAGTTGCTCTGCACTTCAAAAACAAGCATATTTGGGTTACAAATTCAGGAACTGGAAATTAAGGTACCAGAAGTTAATTACTTTTTGTACAAAAAATATTATATGATTTCAATTTCTGACATCTACTAGTTTTACTTAGCTTATACCACATCATGCTTTGTTTTCACTGCATCTCTGCCACACTTTGGAGCAGTTCAGCTATTAATACAGCAAAGCCACTGTTTCTTGTCAGCCTTACGGCTGCACAGATTTTTTTTCTCAAAGCTCTGTTGCTGGTGTTCATAGAATACATATTAGCAGCTTATTTGTTCCACACATTAGCCAAAAACCCTGTTTATGAGTTAGGGAAAAAGTTCAGAAATATTTTATTCCTGCTGAATACAAATACCACAACCTGCTACTGTTCAGATCAGAAGGTTGCAGCTGGACTTGAATTAAAGAGGCGAAAGAGTCCTTCAGGCTGTGAAGTTAACTGGGAATCTCTTCACATCCTACTCAGATGTGAAGCTGGAACATGGTGCTGGCATCTTGCCACACAGCTTTGCAAACCAAGCTATGTTTGATTAGTAGCTCTGCTGCAGGCAATGTACTACAATATTTTTTTATTCCAAGTTTAACTACTTTTCCTATCTTTATTCCTTGCATTGGTGTATGCAAAAGCTTCTTGTTCAAGTGGGAAACTAAAAGATAAGCAAGCAAGAATGAAGCAGTCAGGAAGTTAACCTGACAATTCCCAGACCAAACAGGGAAAATATTTAGAAGTTGAGCACCTTTAATATTAGAGGAGAGAAAAATATCATAAAGGCCACATTTGCGGGAACCTGTGCAAGATTTTGTGAACTTTCAGAGTGCTCAGTAACTGCAGGGCTGAGTGAATCTGAAGAACAAGCAAACTTAGGGGAAAACTGATTAAAGACTAGAAGGTGCCAAAGCAGTGGAACAGGCTGCCCAGGGAGGTTGTGGAGTCTCCTTCTCTGGAGACTTTCAAAACCCACCTAGAATTGCTCCTGTGCAACCTGATCTAGATGAATCTGTGTTAGCAGAAGGGTTGGAGTAGATGATCTCCAGAGGTCTCTTCCCACCCCTACCATTTTGTGAATTTAAACAAAGAAGTGAAATACAAACACTTTACACTCTCCCAATTCCATTTCGGTGTCTGAAATTCAACGTTTCTTTGTGTCTCTATGTTTAAGCTTATAAACAGTTTGCATTAAGTAATCTTTCCATCTGGCAAGTTTCTGAGGCCACTAGAAAGCCAAGAAAGACAGAAACAGGTGCACCCACTAACTTGGAAATTGAATTCTGAATAAATGTGGTGGGGTTTACAAAGACTGAATATTAGAGAAAAAGTTTCAAAATCAGGAGGCTAAGGTTGAAGAAAAGGCTAGCCAAAACTCACTGAAGCCAAAGCTCACTGAAATTAAGCTCTGCCTTTATCTCATCAGCCAGCTGAAGTAGATTGATTTGGAGTCTAGTGGCAGAAGGAATGGCAATAGTTTGAACATGGTTTCTCTCTGGGCAGTGGAAATGTTGGGTTAACAAAGAAAACACGCCAAGGATCTAGACCTTATGTTCTCATTGTACATAATACTATTTGCAGAATTTGTCTCCAAACGCAGAGATTTGCAGACTGAGAACCACTATAGTCTGGTAAAACAGGGGTGACAGCACAGCACACTATGGTGAGCAGAGCTTCTGGCTGCATCTGTACCCTGAAACAGCATGCCAGGTACCCAGAGGGTACCCTCCTTCCAGAAAATCCAGGAGGGACACTGCTAGCCAACTGTCTTTAACTGAGATCGCATGTATGAGAGATGTAACAAGAGCTGTAACTTACTCTGCAAGCAATAAATCACTGCTGAGCTGTTCACCTGCACTTGTACCAGCTCCCTGCTTTCCCGAGGTGCTGCATGTCCAACCCGCTGGCTACAAGCCCTTGAGATCTTCTAGTGCTGCAACCAGGTATCACTAATATCATGTGTTTTCATTAATATGCTTCTCACTTTTGTAGCCTCACTACAAAAGTACTCACTGAATATCACTGCACCTGGTTTAGTCAGCTGCAGTTCGTTTCAGCTCTTATTTTCTATTTAAAATACCTAATTGGTTACCCAAAATAACAAAATATTCTCATTTGAGGGCAGAGACTGCTCAAGAAGAGGTTGAATTACTACTGAATAATGTGTAGCAGACATCCATGACAAAAGTTTGTGTCATGTGTTGTAATTTATTAGCCTCCCAAGGTATGCAAAAATCTTTCTGTGACTATTCAGGAGCCATAAAAATATTTCCTCAAATTTCTGCAACTTCTTTTGGGTACAAATGTATTTCCATTTCTGAAATATTTATACAGCTCTAGGATGTTTATTTGCAGGATACAGACTGCTTCAGTAGTACCTAGAGTACCTTAACCCTGGCTGGACTCAACTCTAAGTGCTTGTGTAATACAAAAAATAAAATCAAATTAAGCCCTAACTTCGGTAATTGAATTTTAGTAGCCAAAATTTATGAAGGAAACAAATTTCAGTTACACCTGTGTATTTGTAGAAGATGAATTTTCAGTTGTTAAATGTAAGTGTTTATAGACAAGCTTGTGCACTCAACCAGAGAGAGAAGAGAATCAATATCACCCCTGAGCAGCAGCTCGAATTTCAAATATTCACAGCTTGTAAAGTTGAACTTGTGAAGTTAAATTGACCAGGAATAATCTGAGGATAGAGTGATCTGTATGTGCTTCATAGGCAGAATGCAGCCAGGTTATTCACTAGAAATTATTTATTCCACTTTAGAAATTATGGGACACTTGCAGTGAGGCTTTGCATTTGCCAAAATCTTAAATTTAATTTGCTCGTGAACATCTCAGCCAGAAAAGGGACGGCAATTAGGAACTTGTTTTCATGTAATCCCCTCTTTCCATTGCTCTTCCAAGTAATTCTTTCAGTGTCTAACCTGGATGTCAATAGGGACGTAACTCCTGCTACAGCCACGCAGCATTCTAGCTGTAAAGGAGAAGATTAACAAGGGATCCATGGTCCCTTTTGCTTCTGTGACTTTAAAGTTCACAGCAAAATTAACCCGTGATTCTTGCCTCTGCTTCTCTGCTTAGACCTGTGAACTAAATATCCATTTTTCTTCCTCAGCTGAGGGTAATATTTACTGTAATTTCTCCTGTAGAGCCTTGTCCATTTGACAGAGCCGAGAGTTTGGCTCATGCAATATCATGGTCATTTTTCTGTTACCTATGGCAAAGCCTCACTCCTCTGTGCAGTTGTTTAATAATATCTCTGGAAATGCCAGACAGGAATCAGGATCCAGTGGGGAAAGTGCTTCTGGGCAAATGGGACAATCTTCAAACGCCAGATAGCATGAGTATTGTACTCCAGGATGTGAAAGATCAGATAAATGTCAAGAGGAGGAAAGGCAAAAGCATAGCAAACAGAATTTAGTAGATAAGTGACAGGTGTGTTTACAAACTCCAACCGTGGCTTCATTCTAAAATTGGATATTGTTTACGGATACTACTGTTGGTGGAAATACAGTCATTTGGAGGAGCCTGTGGTGACTCAGAGATCCCATATGAAATACTTTGGTGTCATGTATGTAATTCATCCTTCTCTCCTGGTGTATAGATTTACCACTTCTGTAAGCCTGTTCAGTTAATCTCCAGCCAGGGCCCCTTCACTAGCCAGCATGCCAGGCTACCTCCAGCTAGGTTTGTGAAGGCAGCTGGGTGGGAGAGGCAACCCAGTCACTGAGCTGAGAAGTTTGGCATCCTGAGTTAGACAATGTCTTTATTATTGAGCAGCAGGTATCGGGCATCTGGTGACACTGATATTCTATAAGGCATCTGTGAAATTTTGAGTGAGCCCAAAGTACAAAAAAGCATGACAGGTTCTGACAGGTAGTCACCTCATGCTCAGGTATAGATACAGTTAAGGTATAAATACATACTGCCTAGAGAACAGATACAGTGCAGTGACACTTACTGCCTGAAAAAATGTCTCATCCAGACTAGGATTCAGATTTTACAGGAGGGCATCAGTGGCAGAGATCTTTCTTTCTAAAGGATAAAAACGAAAACTGAGCACACATAGTTTCTTTCTGCATGTCTGACTTAGTGCTAAGTTTTGATCTTTAGGATTTAAGCAGGTAACAATGCTTGTGCCCATTAAAACTGTGAACTCAAGGGGTCCCTAATTAGGAGACACAGTTATGATGCATGAGTTCCCCTGCCAAGGACCTGGCATCCCTGCCACAGCATTCAGCTCTTAATTCAATCTGATGAATGTTAAGAACCTCTTAATATTAGAAAACCTAATTGTTCTGTTTCAGAGAAGGTGCCACAAGGCTGTGGATCGGGGAGCTGTGAGTGCTGAGCACAGCTCTCTGCTCTTGGCTGGTCTGACCTGCAAGATGGCTCGCTGTTGGTGCCTGCTCACCCCCCTTCTCAAATGCTCAAGAGTAAACATTTCAGTCTGTATCACCACTTTGTGAGATACCTTTTTATGTTGTCCTTCCTATAAGTACAAGCCAAGTGACTGCTGCAAGTTATATGGAACCTTTTGTGCTATGCCCTATTTTAAAGCCCCTTTGTCACTCACGCAGTTCCACTCAGTACTTAAGTAATATGGTTTGGGGGCTTTTTTTGGCTTTAATTCAATTTGTTTGAAGGGTTATCAGTATTTATACCCTTCTGAAATTCTTATGCAGATTTTACAGCTCAAGTAAACCAGAAGCAAACACCTCCATTTTCAGATCTGCCTCAAATCTTAAGGAAGGGCATCCTTTGGTCAGACTCTGACCTGATTTATGCAATTTAAAAACCTGAAGCAGCGCATCCTGCTGAAAACCTAGCACACCTGATGTGTCTGGGCAGAAACATAATGCTAGCATGAATAGCAGTGGTTAAACAAAAGCTGGTGATCCAGAGAACTTGTCTGAGGGAAATGACATGGTTTAAAAATATTTCACAGGATGAGCCTCCAAGTTTGCTGTTCTGTGCAGCTTTATGCTGTACATTGAATGAGAGTCCTTCACCAGCTTCTAGACATTTCTTTCACAAGAAAATTGACTGGCAGGATTGTATTTTTCACCTGTCACTCCAGGTGAGATGACTCCTTTGGCTTGTGTAGTTCACTGACTGAAAAATAATCAGAAAGCAACCTTGTATAGGCATTGAGATTGCAAGCAATGTGAAGGGAGACAAAAAGAAGCACATTCCTATCTATTTTTTGTATAGCTCACCAGGGAACAATTCTTCCCACCCATTCCTTCTTATTTTCTTCTGGAGTGGACAATGTTGTCTTCTTTAACACTGGCCTTGCATCCCAGAAGCCATCCTACTCCCTGGTCAGGGCAGAAGAGCTGCTGTGCTCTGATATCTATTCCTCCTGATCTAGACTTGAGTGGCCATAACCAAACTGTGATTGCACAGATATCCTTCTTTTTGCCCTTGCTGTCGAGAAACGCAGAGTGATGTACGCTCAGTGGTGGCAATGGCATTCATACACGTGTTTCATTGTACTCCAGTACCTTGGTTTCCATGGCTACCACAGAAATTGCAGGTTTGCTATACAAATTGGTAGGAGAGATTCAGAACACCAGCCCATATGCTACAGCTTCCTGCACCTCATTCTCCCTCCCGGGCTCAAACATGCTTCTCCCTGTCAGGGGCTGCAATGTTGGTCTCCACCAGATACAGAGGGTCTTTGCCACTGCTGGGCTGCTTTTGGGTAGCTCAGTGCACACACCAGATTGTCCCTTTGCACTCTCTCTGTTGTCAAGTTTTTGAGCAGAGAAGACGATCTGCATTTTGACGTATAGCTGAAGTGCCTGAGGGACCTTTCCTCCCTAGTGGCTGGTTATTCTGCCACTCCTCAGGTGTAAAGCAACTGAGTGAAGGCATAATTTAGCAAGTGATTGTGGAGCGTTACTCAGAAAGGATGCAGGTAGAACATAAAACCAGCCAGAGTAGATAAAACAAAGCCCATCCAGGCCAGTACCTGCTGTAACTGGAAACTGACAGCAGGGTTCATAGGGGAGATTACAAGGGTGCAAAAACACTGGAAATATTCTCCCTGTACACAAGTAGATGCAGCTTTGCTTTCTTGAGTCAAAGATGGTATACATTCATGATTTTTTTGCTATTTATTTACCTAGTTGTACTTGAACTCCTATGTAGTGCAGCTTCTGCAACAAACCAGCAACAAGTTTCACAGCTTAACTATGCATGGGATGAAGAAATCCTCTTCAAACATGTCTTTCTCACCATTAGCAGTCCCAGTTAGTCACTCAACAACCATGAGCCATCCCATAACTGTGATTATTGTCTCCTGCTCTTCTAGTAAATTCTTTTTGAGAGGGATGGTGACCAGAACAGCTCATGGTTGTCAAGATGCATTGTCTCTGTTCCTTTTCATAGTAAATCCCAATACCTGGATGTTCCTGGGCACTGAGCTCATACTCTCTGTCATCATACCAAGATTTCTTTCTCCACTAGCAGTTAGAAAGGCAAAGCCTATCACTCTGTGCGCTGATGTAGCCATCTGCTTTGAGGACTCTGCCAGGCTCCTCCCTTGGGACCAGCCCATCCCCTGGCATGCTTTCTTCAGTGGGGTTAAGAACACAGCTGCTTTTGGAGACTCGACAGCCTTTGGACATGTGAGGCAGAAGGTTTTATTCACACTCAGTCTGAGGTTCCTTTCATAAAGAAGAAGAGAAGGCTCTGAGGTGACCTTATTGTGGCCTTCCAGTATCCTAATGGGCCCTACAAGAAAGCTGGGGAGGGATTTTTTAGGATATCAGGTAGTGATAGGACTAGGGGGAATGGAATAAAGCTGGAAGTGGGGAGATTCAGGCTGGACGTGAGGAAGAAGTTCTTCACTATGAGAGTGGTGAGAGCCTGGAATGGGTTGTCCAGGGAGGTGGTTGAGGCCCCATCCCTGGAGGTGTTTAAGGCCAGGCTGGATGAGGCTCTGGCCAGGCTGATCTAGTGTGAGGTGTCCCTGCCCATGGCAGGGGGGTTGGAACTAGATGATCCTTGTGGTCCCTTCCAACCCTGACTAATTCTATGATTCTATGATTCTGTGAAAGTGACTTGATCAACATGATCTTTCTTGATGGCCTTACCTTTCCCCAACTTTCTGGGGAGTGGGCAGGATTTAGGGCTTCTATTCCATAGTAGTAATGAGTTAACTGCCTGTTAAGGTGTGTTTCAAGTGGATACTTCTGCACTGAGGACTACTTTGGTAGTCCTCCAGCTCTGCTATCCCACAATTGTCTGCCTACTTGACTACTCAGTGTTCTGCATAGAACCCTAATCCATAAGTGAGGGAGGGAGACCCTCAAACCAGAAATGCCATCCTCTATCATGATTTAGCCCAGCTTGAATTTCAGGCAATCTGTTGACCATCATTATTTGAAGCGAAAGCTATACTGAATCAGGCAGTCCTGGTGCTCTTACAAAACTGTCTTGTTGTAGCTAGCCAGAAGAAATTGCACAGGGTGGTAATTACAGAAGTAGACTTGTCCCCTTAAAGCCTCTGAGATAATGTGGTCACAAAGCTCACTCAGATAATATACCCTGAAATCACCAAGTTCCTTGCAGTGCACACATTATGCTCAGCACATTCAGGCAGCTAGGAAGTGTGTTTATCTGGTGATAATCAAATCAATAGAGTGTGTTATTACATTTGAGTGTGTTATTGCAGTTATTAGATAGCTTTCCCAAGGTTTATAAAACAGGTTTTTTTTTCAGTAACGTTTTGCATCCTACCACCATGAAAAAGAGTTCATGAGGATTTTAAAAAGGTCTGTTAGCAACATACCAATTTAGTTAAGCATTGTATCTGAACTGATAAAATCATGAATAAAACATGAAAAAGCTTAAGTAAGATGAATAGAGTGTTGAGAGAAGATTCAACCTCTGTTTTGGCTAATGTTCAGAGCATTAGTTCTCCAGAACTGCTTTCACATACTGCTAAATCAAACTGCTTCATCCGTTCAAGTACATACACTGCTGTGGAAAAGTTTCTTCCACATTTTTCGTCTTTTACCAACTTGAAGTTAAAGAGGAGTGGCCATAAAGAATGGCTTCTAAGATACATCAATCTAGTATCTAAAGATACATAACTTCCCTTTGAAGTCACACAACATGTGTTTAAGATGGTTGAAAGTTTTGTTGCTGGATTAGAATAAATTACACTAGGGATGTGGGAGATTTAACGTTTTATTGTTTTCATGGTAGACCTAAATGTGTCTTCAATATTTAATACTTCAACTTTGTTTTTAAGAGAAATTTTACTTATGTCTTGGATGGCTTGCACTATCCTGTTTCATAATTCCAGTTTTTGTAGTTTAGAATATTTTCTTTTGACATTGGTCTTTGGGTTTTTACTTACTTCTGCGTGTTCAGACTAAAACAGTTGAAACGGAACAATACCATGGGCTATTTCTAGCAGTCTGCCAGTATATAACATTGACCTTGCTAAGAAACAAGGATATCCATTCTGTTTCCCAAGATTAAGAGCACCACCAGATTTACTCACTAGCATTACTGCTCCTGCCCCTAGTAATTTATTTTCTGAATTTGTCCTCCAAGTTCAATGGAGGACAGTGCTAGCAACCTGGAAAATTTGGCAACATTACTCATTACAAAAAGCCTATTTACATATATTAAATATGCCTTGTTAAAGTCTAACAACTAGGCATCCCTGAACAGCCTGGCAGCACTGACCCTCTCAGGTACCCACTCAGCCCTCAGCACACCTTTGCTGTTTGGTAGGTTAATTCATACAGCTGAGTCAGCTAATAATCACTGAAGAAAAGAGGTCCAGATATTTACTGTAAAGCACTGAGTTCTTTGGACAGAGACATTTACCATCACTGTGGCAAATAAAGCATTGAATCAGGCAAAAGATGCACCTACTACAATGATCTCTGGCTTGTAGCAAGTGTCAGCTGAATAGTATAAAGACAGGGCAAGCATATGGTGATACTACTCAAAGTACTCTCCCAGTCTTCAGTCATCAGCAGCATCAATATTTCCTAACCCAGTGGTAGTGCCTGTTGGGAAAAGTCTTGAGCTTAGTTTTCTTCCATTAAACTGCCCAGTAAGTTTTGAATCCCTTGCATTTACAGCCTCTGTGGCAAGGAGATCCAGTGATGTGATGAAGATCTTCCAATTTATCCTGGTTGTCTGCCTGAAGCATTAATTCTAGGAGAGGCATTACATGCTGGCAGGTGTAGAGCAACTCTTATTGAACTCATCAAGCTGCTTTTGGAGGCACATAAAGTGGATGTCCATACAGAAAGCCTTGAAAGAAAGAGGTAACTCGTGTTCAATGAGCAAACTGTAGCTGGGAAGCAAAACCCAAGATTCTGGATGAGCTCTTGTCTTCTCACTACATTTTCTCCTGTGTGTTTGCAGCTTAGTCTGCTTTAAAAATAAGCAAACTTTTGACACTGTTTGAAACAACTCAGCTTCCTTTGAGAAATGATATGAATGTTTAGGTAGGGCTGGACAGAGTACAGTAGATAAGAAAATTCAGAGCAGTTTTAAAATCCAGGTGTGCTTTAATTTGTTATGCTGTGGGACTGACCCACTGCTGTATGCAAAATCCTTTTTGGACACTTGTAGTTTCTCCATTGGTTGTCACTGTCCACAGCAGCTCCTACCTGCACTACTCTTGCACATTGATCCCTCTTATAATTTATCATTGTTACATCTGCCCCATCCTGTACTCTGATTAAATTAGAATCCCATTAGCCACAATTGGCTGTCAGACAAAGGAAATGTCTGATCTTATTTTCAATATAAGACATGCCCTCTGCTCTGCTGCACATCAGAAAATTTCCAAGGAGTGATAAGGCTGCTGTTTTGATAGGATTCCTACATTTCTCCAAGGATGTATTGAAAATGTGGCAGCTTGGTTGTTGAATATTAGATTATTAAGTTGCACAGTATGGTGTCAAGATATTGTCTATGAACTTCCTGAAGAGCTGTCCACTCCTTTGCACAACTTCAGAACAATCCTTTCATAGCAGCAGGCAGCAGCCATCCTCCAGTGACACCACAGCATAGCAGTGGGACCTGAAGAAAGCCACCTTTTCAATCCATTAGAACAATCATGCCAACGGAAACCGTGTCCTATTTCAAGATAAATGGCAAACCAAGCTTGGCAGTCCTTTGAGAAGTACTGACAGAACCTAAAATTAATGTGCTCTGTGGGTTTTGTTTTGAAAGAGCAGAACATCAGTAGAGCATTTGTCGCAAGGACCACATGCTGAGTGTCTCCTTTTGTGTATCTAATAAAGTCCACAGGCCTGGCCTCAGTGTTCAAGAGATTCCTTATGCATGCCACCCTTCCCTATATATCTGGTGATGTTCCTATAGGGATTACAAGTCCTTATCAAACGCTATTTTAAATGCAACGTGATTTGCTGTTTCTTGTTGAGGCTACTTGGTGAATCAACAAAATCTCTGCTTACTTGCTATTGTTTTAGTATTTGCTCATTTTAAAAGTCTTCTGAAATCTTCCCTTGGAATCAGTTTGTTTAACAGCATAAAGTCTTTAAAATAGTGCACACCTATTTTGTTCTCTTGGACCATTTTATGCTTTCTACTAAGCAGCAATAAAAAAAAACACCCTGAAGTATGAGATTTATTTTCTTCATGTTCACTCCTTAACTGTGCATCCTTCAGGATGGGCTCAGCTACTCTCTAGATTTCAGTGTCAAATATTATGGCATTTGTCTGCAACACTCATTTGTACTGCACAACACTGTCACTTGAGAAAATCCCCAGACCAAATTCTTTTTGTACTGGGTACATTCATTTCCTGCTATCCAAGGAAAAAATACAGCTTCAGACCACTAAGCAGATGCAGCCTCTTCTGTAGACCTTATTTATTTCGTATTAGCTGAACTGTGTACTGCACTTTACAGAAACAGAAAGAGAATCTTGCTCTGAAGCAGGCACCTGCAATGTCTACAAACACCAGTCAGCCCTCTCCAGACCAAAAATTCATTGTGCACCCACCATGAGACAGTGAGCAGGTTGAAGCACAATATTGGGCTCTGCCAGGTTATTAGGTTTTCACCTCAGGAAATTCAGCTTCACATGCCATGTAACCTACCTTAGCTGGTCACTCTGCAGCATGTATGCAACATACACAAAAAGTTATTAAAAATACATCAGGTACCCCCCACTGACAGCTATTTAATTACCAATCATTTGCTGCTCACACAGAAGAACAGTGTGTTGTCCTCTTGAATGCTTCATTAATACCAACCAATTTTGGCTATGTCAAGGTTTATTTTGTGGTCTGTCCTTTGAAAACATAAAAATCAAATATAACAAAAATATAACCTGTAGTGTTATAACAGTCAGGGTAGCAAATATTGCTCTACTGAAATCAGACCTTCCAGCCTGGTTTTCACAAGCTTATAGTTTCTTTCGTTGTTATTTCAAACTATTTTGAGGCTAAGAAGGAAATTTTAAAAAATGAAAAAAAATCCAGGCTGCATTGTTCTTCAGCAGAGTGTTATGCCTAGGGCTTTGAGCCGCTCTGCCACAACAGATCTGCAGGGGATTCTAGGTGTGCTCAAAGGATTAATCCCTCTCCTTTCATCCACAGCACAGCTCACCAATTTATTTGGTCCCTCAGTCAACCCAGAGGTTACTGAATGTTACAGAAACGCAGGGTTTACAGCTGATTTAAGATGGGAGAGCATCAGCTGGAACACACTGCTTCCTTCCTTCCCCTCCCTTAGTTTAGGGCTCCGTTCTGGCCAATGGTGATTAAGTAACCAGATCCCATTCTGTATTCAAAGAGAATTAAATCGAAGTTAGAGACGTCTTTAAAAAATCTCATTGGAGCATCTAGTGGATTCTTGGGCCTCTTCTACCATCACATTCTTTGGCTTTCTTCACTCTGCATGATAACCACAACAGCTCCTGGATTTATGTACTGCAAGGGGATTAACACATGCACAACGCTGTCTTTCAGAAGGTGCAATATATGTCTTTGTGTCTCCTGCTGCTAGTCCCATCTATTGATTTTCAGCTGCTGCCTTTTTACGTAAGCCTTGCTGCAGAAGGAAATTTAGTCAAATAAAAGGTCCATACCTGTTCCTTATGAATGGATCAAAGTTCTTTAAACCTTTCCAGAAAGAGGACTCATTCCACCTGGTCAGCCCTGTTCTTCATGTCACGGTCACTTAATAAGGATGGCACTTTACCTCTGGGGTTGGATCTGTTCTGAGCTGCCTGTTTAAGTTTTGCTGGAATGGATCTGGCTGGAGAGTAATGTATTTGTTTTCCCAGACATGTCTGCATGTCACTGCAATACCTGCTAACCACTGCGAGCCCCTCTCTTTCCTGTGTTTTTATTGAGTAGTTAACCCTTCACTTCTGTAGCATCAAATTGTTTAGTAGGCAGAGGCTATGTGTGGACAGTCAGCCAAGGTCACCAACAGCTTCAGCTGGTTTTACTAACTCTTTTATCTTGCCACATTTCCAGCCAAGCCTTGTGAACAATCATGGCATTTTGTTGTGGTCAAAGCACACAGAAAATGTCCTTTTGAAGATAATCATGCTTGGGATCACTGCTGTTCTGTACGGCTGTTGCTGTGCACTAGCAGTAACCTTTCGTGTCTTCTTGTGCTATTTCACGGTTCAGAAATGCGCGGTACTGCTGCAGTTGGATCCATGCTTTTCTGTTGCTTGGGTTTACTCAAGACAGCTTAACAGAAGTGATTCTTTGGCTGGCATATTCCCTTAGCTAGTTTAGATTCCAAACATAGCAAATGATAAGTATTCAGGTTTATTCTTTTCCTTTTTTTTTTTTCTGTTTGATGAGTTTTCTGGACTCAGTGCTGATATCAGTATATAGCAGTAATTAAGTAGGGATCATGATAAATTTATTTATGTAATCCAGAGCACAGTTATTAAGAAGCATTTTTATATAGCTCATTTTCATTAAGAATGAGGATTCATCAAAGCAAAGTGTTTGTGAGAAGGTACAGACTTTTTAGGAATAATTTCTTTGGTTCTATTCTTTTTAAACCTAGAGAGCTGGATCAACTTCTTGAGTAACCAGCTGCTGGTATTTAAGGCAAAAGTCTTGGATTCAATTTCCTCTTTAAGATCAGTAGACCAGGAACTTGAATTCAGATTCTTTGCACACAAAATACGTTCTAATCAAATTGTGGCAGCTGGGCAGACACGAGCTTGTTAAGATCATATTGTGCATAGACTACTTTGGAAGAAGTTATGCTATTCCTATCACAGTTTGAGTCCAAAAAGGTCTCAAATTTCAAATACTTGTGCAGAGGGAAGCAATGTCCTGCCCTGGTGTAGTGCAGCCTTTGGAGTGGACAAATGTATAGATATTGCAATAGCTTTTGCAAACTCTGAAGTATGAATCTTTATTTCCTATTTTCACAACTCAAACCTTATCTTTTCAACAGTTTTTAAAGAAAAGTTTTCTTTGCTACTGCAGCAGGAACAACTAAATCTTGTAATATGGCTTTAAAATCACCCATATGGAGCTTCCAGAAGCAGGTTGAAAAGTTAATTGCACCTTCTATCCTGAAATCTATCATTATTGACTAGGAATACTTCTTTAAATAGATTTTTTTCTATAATTCTAAGCTACATTGCCCAGATAGACAGATCTACTTTCAAAAATCAGCAGCTTTGAACACCATTCATCAGTATAAATTCATTACATGACTTCATCTTGGTTTATAGCAAATAAGATAGGTATATCCAGTATTATGTTCCTAGTACTATTTCTAATCTAAGTTTTTCAAAATACTGTGTTTTTAATGGCTAGAAATCTTGTGGCAATTGAGAAGGGAAGAATACAATCTGTAGTACTTTTCTTTTGCTGTATTTATTAAAGTACCAGCAGTGTACTCTAAAAATATCCCTCCACCTGAGGTGATTACTGGTATCTATACACTAAAGGAATAGGACATATGTACCTGATAGATGTAATTAGTCACCTACCCTTTTTAAAACATATTCCATGATGATAGCAATTTCTAACTTTCTTTTCTGCCTCATTTCCCAAATTCAGCTTGGCAAGTAAAGATTCACCATAGGAAATAATGCCAAGTTCTTTCTCTAGGGATTCCTTTGCCTTGGCTGCTGACTTAGAATTTATTTTCCTCCTAGTTTAAGATCTGGTTAGAAAAAAGCCATTAATTTGTAGTTTGCTAAATTTAAGAAGCAGAAAATGCAAGGTGAGGAGGAAAAGCACTGTCTAAATCAAGTCAATAAATTTTACTGATTTAGGAAGTCACAGCATCTTTGTGAGATACCTGTCCTGATATGGTCCTTGTGGAGGAGACAAACGCTGTAGTCAAGCCAGCTGTCGAGTTTAGTGGAGCTGAGCAGTGTATTACCCTCCCTGCCTAGCAGCATGCTAGTAACTTCAGAGCTGTGCTGCAGATCATGTATAAATGGTAAACACCTTGTAAAAATGTTAGCTTTGCATCTAGAGATAGCATCTCTCAGTGCCTGGAGTATGTCCTAAAAGTCTGTAACAGCCAGTTCAACTATTCACATAAAAATTAGTCCAAAGATGCTGGCACAGCTGCTAATATAGTGAGCATGAAACCCTAAGAAACAGTCAGATGTAGTTAAACTCTATGTATCCTGGTTACTCTTCTGCCTTCCCACTAAATAACTAGAGAGATAAAAATCTTCATTTGAGCTTTTTAATTGGGAAGGCAATGAAAGAAGCTGTAATGACATATTCTTGACTGTGAAGGGGAACAAGTGCATGCTTTCCAAACATCCATCTGTTTGGTGACTGTGACAGAGCATCCCATGTTGGACAGCATCATGTTCACCACAACCTTTTTCCGTAAGAAATACAGTCACCCCTCGAAAAACTTTTCCCAAGCAAGCACAAGCCAGTGAACTCTGTAGCATGAGTCAAAACTGCCACCTTCTAGGACAGTCATGAATATTAAGTCACTCTCTGAAATGATTATGCGTAAGTTGTCCTGCCTTACCAAATAAATCAGCTTTTCCTCTGTATTCAGTCCCTTTGGGTGAAATAGATTTGTAACACTGTTTTGGTTTTGTGAGTACCAAAGAGTCAACACAGGTCAGTGAGCAAACTGAATTGTCATCTGTCTGTGTGAAACAGAAGTGCTGGCTACGTCTTAATCGGCAGCAAGCCTGGGGAAAACCCTTCTCAGCCCAGCCCATCTTCATTGCTGCACGGGAAAAGGGATTTTCTGGGTGCTGGATGAGGCATGCTCACAGTGAATGACTCCTTGGGGATAGTCACTGCTCCTTGGTTTCTCCACTTTGTGCAGTGAAAGGCAATACTTTTTTCACATACATGTTCTCTAACAGACATTAAAAGGGATTTCCTGAGATTAGTGCAGTATAAAATTTTAACTTGCTTTGTGTAGCTTCACTCTTTTTAGACAGGAAAGGGGTTTTATCTCCTCTATAGTATGATGTGCTTTGGCAAAAGCAATCTTATTCTTTTATCAGCAGCAGCTTGGGATGGGCATAATATTTACAAATGATGCCATGAACAAGTTATGCAAATCACCCAAATGAGAACCAGTAAGCTTTTATATCCTGCCAAACAATCATGTATTGTAGAAATGCCACATTTTACAGTCAATTTGAGAGATGTTTTAGAGACTTTAAAACATTAGTGCCCTATTTTTCATATTACTCAACATATACAACAGGATTCGTTAGTACCATGAGTCCAACAATAGAACCTTTGAAATACGAAGGAAAAAAATAAGCATAATAGATTTTAGAAACCTAAGTGACTTTGAAAAGCTTATTAGAACTTCATAATACTGTTGATTTTTTTAAGATCTTGTCTAAAATTGAAAACCTGTATGACTGCAAAGAGGTGATCTGTGCCTTTCTACTAGTATAAAAATACCGCTTCTTAGAGCATGTAAATGAGCCATTATGAAATAAATCAGCAAAAAGTAATGGATTCTGTTAACTTATTAAGCTCTCCAAAGGGCTCATCTACACTGCAGAATTTACTAGTGTCTGAACTGAGTGAAGAATCAGTTGTGAAATTCACTTCGATTTTTAATGTTGTTCCATGTTCCCTTTGGCAGTGTCCTGAAGAGCATCAGCTTTAGGAAGTTTTGTGTACCCTAAGTAGAGGTCCTAGGAGCCACATACCCAAGCGAGATTTTCAAGACCCTCCTCTTCCTAATCCACTGTGGGGCTATTAGTGAAAGGCCAGTGGAGTCAATTCATCTTGTCAGCTTCTACACTATCACTAGTTCATTTTTGAGTGACTTACCTAATTTTGAAGACACTATTGAACTATTTGTAAGCTTTTGTTTTTCCAGCTCATGAGGGGCATATAGAATCTTGGATTTAAAAATAGGACAAGTCTAAATTGCTAATCACAGTAGTAATCCACACAAATGTCCTCACTGAGTCAAAGAAAGAAACAAAGGAACATCCTGGGGAGGAAATAAGCAGCAGCAAACATTTAACTGATAGGTAATGGAGCTACAAAACAACTTTAAAAAATGTGTTTCCGTGGGGTTTTTTTCCAAGCAAAAATGTTTTCATGACATAGTATATCTGAAATCCTTAAGAAGTTTTCCACTTTCCCTGCAAAGACCTAGTAGAAAAGGTTTACTTTCTTAAAGCTCTTCTAAGTCTTCATCTTCCTGACAGACTTGACTTTGGAAGGTTACAGAATGATGATACTTATTGTCTAGTGTTTTACTCAAGTTTGTGTACTGAGCCCAGGGCCCTTGTTTTGTGAGAGCTGTGGTGTGCATCTTTTATTTTTCAGTGAACTATTTACTGCTGGGTAAGGACAGCCTTGGTGATTTTCTAACCTTGGTTTTCCAATCAGTCTTTTTATTAAGGCACACGGAAATTTTGTTTTGATTGAAATTATAACAGAACTCCTGTGTTGAGTTTCAGGGCTGCATGAAGACCCAGCTAGGTCCTGCCAGCAGTGGGGAGGGCAAGGGGGGGCCATTTGAGAGGTAAAAAGAAATACACAGGATTAAGTATAAGGTAAAGGATTAAGTATAAGGTAAAGAGGATGAGGGATGCCCATCCACATGGTAAAACTGGCATGAGGAAAAATACATGTGGAGGGGACATCCACACAGTGTGTGAGGAGACAGGAGGCAGCCAACTTGGCTGCGGGGCCTGAAGGACTTTCTAGAAGCTTCTCCTCAGCAGGGTGACCTTTGGGGTGGTGCAGTCTACAGCTGTTACTGAGGTAGCCCAGCTCCCTGAGAGGCTCCCTCCAGAGGAGGTGTTTGCAGGGAGAAGCCACTGCTGAGGCCAAGCTGTTGAGGTGAATTTCACATTTCCCTTTGGTTTGGGGCACCGACACAACTGGCGAGGCCTGGAGAGCTGAGATTGTGCTGGTGATTCACTCTTCCTAATTTAATGGAGTTGTAAATGTTACTGACCTTTGCAGCCCTGAGTATTGCTGGCTATAGGCTGAGGGCATCACACTGCCTGTACAGCAAGAAATTACAGGTCACTTTTGTGGCAGCACACCTTTGGAATTGTTACTCTCTACACAAGTGAACTTCAGTATCATGTGCTACTATACAATGATATTAAAAATTGTACTTCCCCATACCCTGAGGGATTGCAGGGCCTCTCTAGCTGCATCTTGAAGGAAGGCTGAGAGAACTGGGTTTGAAGAGAAGGCTTAGGGGAGACCTCACAACCGTGTACAAGTACATAAAAGGCAGCTGTAATGAGGAGGGAGGCTCCCTTTTTACAAAGATTCACATGGTAAAGACGAAAGGTAATGGGGACAAGTTGCTACTGGGCAGATTTGGACTGGATGCCAGAAAAAAAGAATTCACCATTCAAACTACTAAACATTAGAATAAACTCCCAAGAGAGGTGGTGGATTCCCCTACATTTGACAGTTTCAAGGCCCAGCTTGACAGGGTGTTGGGCCATCTCATTAAAACTATATTCTTACCCTGAAAGGTTGGACCTTGAGGTCCTTTCCAACCTGCTATTCTATGAATCTATGAATCTTTTCCCCTGTTCAGGAAACATCCTCCACCAGTACTGCACAAGGACATCAGGTGTTCCTGGACCAGCCCCAAACCCATTGCCATACCTCCTTTCTTAACCCCCTGCAAAAACAACATATTTACAATGACTTAATTTGTTAGGCCTAAGTATTGGGACTGAATGAAAATGTTACCACTGTTATGAAGTGCCCTACAAGTTTCTGGCACTGAGAAAGTAACTATTATACTTAGTTCTGCTGGCGATGTTACACTGTAAGCTATTTCACCAATGCTGTGGCATGTGCAATATATATTGTGTGTTCCAGAGACAGGAAAGGCTGATGAATGGGTAATATGTGGCCTGCGTTCTGCTTCTGTTGATAAGTGACTGATAAAGCTGACAAATAGCTAGATTAAGTAAACAGAGCCTACATAACTCATTCAAAGTGAATAACTGTTTACAAATTATCAATTGTTATCTGCAAAATTTTCAATTAGGAATGATGGATCCCATTCCTGTGTACAAATAATGGGCCAGTGATTACATGTATCAGGTGGGTGAACAGTAAAATTGGCCACCTGACAATGCTCATCTTCAGTACAGAAACTGGCAAGGAATAGAAGAGAAACAAATGTTCTTTGGACTAAGTGCAGCAATTTTTGACTCCAGCAGAGAACAAAAATCTGAATACAATAAAGGCTTTGGGATTTGGCTCCTAAATACAATCATAATAATTTGTAGACTCTTTTAGGAGCTATTGTAACTAGTTACTACACGAGGACCAATTTCCATCTCATT